>NC_048302.1:65010715-65128893 GCF_013100865.1 Trachemys scripta elegans | reverse complement strand
ATATATATGTAGTCCACGAAAGCTTATGCTCTAATAAATTTGTTAGTCTCTAAGGTGCCACAAGTACTCCTGTTCTTCTTTTTGCGGATACAGACTAACACGGCTGTTACTCTGAAACCTACTTACCTGAGGTGCCTTCCCTGGCATCATGCTCGTCCATATGTTGTTCTGCGACTGGCTAGACTTCGACTGCTCCGGGGCTTCAAACAGCTCTCGGCTCTCTGGGAGAATGGATCCCCTGCATACCTCTATCCCATTCTCCTCTTCCTCATCTGCATCCAGGACCACCATCTCAGTGTTGCCTGCAGTGGCTTGGGACTCCATCTCCTCAGGGGTATCAGTGCTGCTCTTGGGGGTCATTGTAGTGTCTCCACTGAGAATCACATGCAGCTCATTGTAGAAGTGGCATGTCAGTGGTGCAGAACCAGAGTGACTGTTCACTTTCCTTGTCTTCTGGTACACCTGCCGAAGCTCTTTGATTTTCACGCGACACTGCTGTGTGTCCCTGGTGTAGCCCTTGTCACAGGTGCCCTGTGCAATCTTTTAGTAGATGTTTACATTTCTATGGCTGTATTGGAGCTGTGCCTGCATAGACTCTTCTTCCCACAGACCAATAAGATCTAGCACTTCCTGTGTACTCTAGGCTGGAGTGTGTTCAGGATGTTGGTTGCCATGATCAGTTGTGCTGGCGAGCTCTCCATGCTGATAGAACAGAGAATGGGAATTCCAAAGTTCCTGTACTTTAACAGGGGAGGGGCTGTTTACTGTGTACCTCGCCACTGAGCAGAGTGGTAACAGGGGAGTATTATGGGATACCTCCTGGAGGCTTGTAAAGTTGACATAAGCAATGCACTGTCTTCTCTGCTTTGTCATTGACCTAATAAGATGGATTTAAATGCTATGTCTCTCATGGAGGTGGAATAATTAAGCCAAAGTGGCAGGAAAGTTACACTGGTAGAATGGTCCTGGTAATGGAGAGACAGGTTGATGTAAGCTGCCTTATAAATGTCTGTCTGTGAGTGTAGACCAGGTTTAAGTGACTCAAGCCCATTTTGAACTTGCATGTTGGTATACATGGATTATAGCATTCCATGACTTCAGCTTTGTAAATATTGCTGGTTTGTGAAACATCTAGGTGAAGACAGTGATTAGAACCAAAGGATGTTGAACTGAAATGCTAATTATGCTGAATGATTAAAATTAGGTTATATTAAAATTTGTTTTGACTTTGCTCTTTCTGAATTAATCAAGGTTGTCATGCTGCTGGTTGTGTACTTTTTCATTAGCAGGAAATCTGTATGAATCCAATAGGAACGAATATATTTTCCAAAGTTTACTACTGGTCATCTATTAAATCCATAATATTCTCACTATAATAACTAAATTATTGTCACAGTACATAAAAGAGGAAGTGAATGATGAAAAATATATTTCACTTTCTTTATGCCATGCAAAACTTGTATTTAATTTATATATATATGAAAAATAAATACAAATAGCAAATTAAAGTAATATAGGTTTGCTTCATAATTAGCCACAAGGATTGTGAAACATATTCTGCCACATCGCAGGCTTCTAAGTTGCTAAGTATATTGCAGGAATCTGTGGAAGGCAGCAAGATATACTGGACTGATGACTAATAGACTCCAGGTTGTCATATATCCCTAAAGAATATTTTAAATCATTTCCTCACATCCCTTCAACAAGGAGAATGTTGACATCCTCTCTGTAGCATTCTGGGCTCATGAGCTCCCTGCACACGAGAGGCTAAAAGGGCAGTGTAGTAAATGAGCTGCATGAACACAGTGTGTGTGTGTGTGAAGTGTTTTAAGGGACACGTGTTCAGTTAGAACAAAGATCTGGCTGTGGTTTCACTACCTAGATAATTCATGTCTGTGCAAAAAAAATCCTTTTATTAATGGTGTTTTAGTTGTACAGATGTGGCTTCTGTGATCCTTTTTAGATGAGCTTTAAATAAGTCAACAGGATCACTTAGAAGGCCTGAAAGGAGAAATTCAAAGCTTCTAAATAAGTCTCTTTAAGAGAACTTCTTATTAGTCTGTAGCAGGGCATTTATTTATGCATAGTTAATATAGTAAGACTTAGAGCTTGCTTCAACTCTTGGGAGTGGAGTGCTCAGAAGTCTGGATCCAGATGAAGAGTTGAATGTTCTTAATGTTCAGGGGATGATCGGATTAAAGATTTTCATTTAGGGCCATGAAATAGTACAAGTAGTAACTAGCACTCCTATTTTATGGCTGCAAAAACTGACCTGCAGGGCCAAATTCTGCTCTGTTGCTCTGGAACTATACAGGTGTAATTGTGCAAAATCTGTCTTACATAACTATGGATGCAAGGCTACGCAGCAAGTCAGTGCCAGATCCAAAAGTGAAATTTTAGGAATATCTGAATTCTAATCCCATGCTATTTCTCTAGTACAATATATTGAGTCCTAATCTTGCAAATACTTGTAGCTGAACATAGTGCTTATGTAACCCACACACCACCTGGATGTGGTGTTCTGTCCCATCTAGTGCACCAAGACCACTTAGAGTTGAAATGAGTCTGCTCTACAGCCTTAGTTCAGAGCCAGTTGGCTTTTAGCTCATGCAGTAGAGGCTCATGCACTAAGCTCCAGAGGTCTCTGCACGTTGACAACCAGGGTCTGTCAGTATTACACTTACTGCTGAGAGTAATCTCACTAAAATGAAATCCCAGCTGTGGCTGGAAGGTAAAAGCGCTTGACACAAGGGGTGGAATCTGGAGTTTAGTGTGTGGAGGGAAGAGGGACTAGGCTGGGTCAATTTTAATATGAAGAGGAATGATTGTAAATTAGAAAAAAGGTGTAGATACGCATGTTGGATAGTAGTAACTAATGTAAACCCAAGAAAATGTGATACCTGTTTATTGCTCTTCCTATCCAATTAGTAGATTCAGAGCAAATGAAGATCCATACAGTTGGAAAAAGTAGCCTTGTATTCCTGTACATTGCAGGTCTTTTCCCTTGTATATAGTATCCTTTTTCAAAATGTATTATTAACAGTAACACACAATGTGAATCACACTTGCTTTTCATTCCCTTCTTCTCCCTCATGCAATACGCAGAGGTGTAACCACCCTGCTGAAAGTTATTTCCTCCCCAAAGGCATATGATTGATTTTAAAAATAAAAGTGGAGGGGAAACTGTGTGGTGGTTTATCCTCAATGCCTATGAAAAATGGAAACCTCCTAGTTAGAACTGTTAGGTGGATACATTTCCATCACAGTGAGATAAAGCACTGTGCGGGGACTCAAGAGAACTATTTTGTATTCTCAGCTGCGCCAGTGGCCTGCTCGTGAACTCGAGCAAGTCACTTCAACTTGCTGTGTCTCCTTTAGCCCCCATTTTACAGATGGGAGAAGAGACATGGATCTCCTTTTATAAAGCACATGTTTTTGTAATAATAATTATTACATTATATGATGACGGCATCATAGAAGGTGAAGTGAGGTTTTTGTTGCACCTAGGATTTTGTTTCTTCAAATACAAGGGTCGGGAACTCTCTTCTAGTAACTGAGGGCAGAATTTGGCTGTACAAGCTAAAAGGATCTTCCATATGCAAATACCCAACTATCTCCAATTGCAGATTTCTTGTAGTGAGTTGGGTTTTTTTATATGCAGATCTTGTATAAGGATTAATGTTCATTATGGGTTAGCTGTTTTTTGTAGCACAGGTAATCATATTGCATTACAGTAACTGTGAATACTCATATGCTTGAAGTTGCACACTGCTTTAGGGTTTTACTAGATCAGGACTCTATACACACCCCTATGCACACCTATTCAGGCAGGTGTTTATGTAAGCGCAATGAATGGCTGATCTTATGAGATCTTTGTCCCCTCCTGGTGAAGGGTGGTTAACCCTTTCTAGGAGGCATTCTGCACTTTTGCAGTAATGGAAACTACCAGTAATTGCACACATGATGCACAAGTGCTATGATTGTAGGGGCCACATACATACATGCGCATGTATATGGTGAGCTAAGGCATGTTTTTCCTACCTAATTATGTATAATTATTTCATTCACTCTCCCACCCTCATGGAATTTGTCTGTTTTCTTTCCTTGTGTACTTTGATGCCTAGATTGTAAACTCTTGGGACAGGGATGGTCTCTCTTGTTTTGTATGATGTCTAGCACAATAGGGTTGTGATTCTGGATTGGGATTCAGAGGTCCTATCATAGTAACAATACTAACACTGAATTTGCACATGTAAATTAAGAAGCCAGGTGGAGGACCTTTAGAAGTTTGCCCCACTATGTTCTATTACAAGTTTTTATTTTAAATTGGATAATTTTATTGTGGGAGATAAGAAGGTAACTTAAGGTTATGTGCCACTTAAAAACCTCAAAAAAATCTAAGTGGCAGAAGTTAATTAATATTGTGATCTCTCAAAACTTTTGCCTCTGCCCTATGTAAAATTGGGGGGAGGGGAGGACAGACCTTTTTAATGGACAACAAATAGCAGGTAAAGGGAATTTAGAACATTTTAAAAAAGATTTATCTCTAATTTCACCCTTTTTAAACACCTCAGTCCACGTGAGGCGTTGCCATTGGTATTTGCGGAGTTTTGCACATTGGTCAAAAGTAGTACATGACCCTTAATGAATAAATTTATAACAAATGCAGGTTTCTTTAATCCATATACAACAAAATACATGTTGGTGACAAAGTAACAATTTGTTTGAGAGGAAGCGTAATTTCAATCTTACAAAATAGTGCTAGCAAAACTCCTACAGACAAGTCTGGTTTGTCAGAAAAGCGACCTCTGGCATGGCAGTTTTCTTGTGAAGGATGGGACAGTCAGACAGCAGATTATTTACTTGAGGGAATTGTATCTTGATGGCAACATTGCAGATTGGGACAGTAGCATCCAAAGAGAATTGGTTGTCAAGGCATTTTGTATGTTGACATATTGCATAACACTTGACAGTGAAAAGAGAAGGCTTTTGCTAAATTGATTCTTAGAAAGGTTTTTATTTTCTTCATCTGGAAGATTAAACTTTGAATTCAGGCTTAATCTATTGCCTGACTCTTCTTACTGCTCATGTTTCAGAAGGCAATTCCTCTATAATGCTTGTATTTTGGACGTGAGATACAGATTGTAAAGATTTCCCCCTCCCCCCATACTTATGACCCTCAAATGCTCCTGTTTACATTGAAATTTAGCTTTCAGTTAATCATGCCAATCCCATCCTGATTTAAGAATATTATCCTCTGTAATGCTTCACATTAAATTATGTTCTCATATAAAATGCTGCTTCTGCCTGGCTGTAAAATAAATGGACATCAGGACTAAGATGCTTGGTCAGATAGCTACAGTTAATTTTCTAATGGCAGAAGAAAACCACAGAATGCATGTTTATGTACAATCATGAAACATTTGGGTAATGAAAGTTAAAGCCATTTCTTGATCAGTAATTAACCTAATCCCAGACTGTTTCCTCCAATGAAAGACTGACAGAGAATTTCAGGCTTCTTTTATTTGGTTTAGCTTTCCAATCAACTCAATTTATACAGTTTGTTTTGTTCAGATCTTTTTTTTTTTTTTTGGTAATGCAAATAATTGTTCCCTCGCTGCTTTGCATATTTCTTTTTTAATTTTTTTCTGCAGTAGATACTCTTTTCACTCCAAATCAGAGGATCTAACCAGAGCACTAATAGCATCTTTACATTTAATGGATTTTTTTAAAAATAGTATTCTGCGGAAATGAGTATAAGCAAGGTTATAATTCCATGTGTCATTTTTCTTTGCTTATCTAATGACCGCTTCTTCTGCAGAATAGACAAGTCAATCTTCTGTCTCTCTCTGCAGCTGTATCGTGACTGTTTTGATACTTTGAGCCTATTTATTAACACAAACTCTATACTAGGCACAAATGCCAAATAACTTATTGAAAATTTGGCTCAATCTAAATAAATGACCATCTTGTCTGATTCAAGATGTTCTGTATATATCCTCGACATCCACCCCTCTCCACTTGAGCTTACTGCTTACCATATTCTTGGTGAGGTTTCACCAGGTCCGACAGTCTGTTCTGCACTGTCTGTGATCTTAAAATCATGCATGATGCACAGGTCTTCCAAAGCTAGAAGCACATAATACAATTTGTGCCACTAACGTGAAGAAGTGAAGCCACAAGCTAGGGGGAGAGGTGCCAGCCTAAAAGAGGACTCTTGAACTGTGGTAACTAGGGTAGGCCATAAGCAAGAATTCAATTTTGTGAAATATTTTGAGGTTTTGAAATTTAGCTTTAGAACAAAAGGAGTCCTCTTTTTAATACTTTCACAAAAAAAGATGGTCCTACCACAGAATAGCCAATGACCTGATGGTTAGGACACTCACCTGGTATCTAGGAGCTACTTGATTTAGAACAGGGACTTGAACCTGGGTCTCCCACATACCTGGTGAGTGCCTGAACCACTGGGCTATTGGCTATTCTGGCATGGGTGTCTTTCACTCAGACCAGAAATTCCATTTTGGACCTGAGAAACTTCCCAACAGAATTTAAATGAAACCAATATATTTCCAGTAAAAGTTTCAGCTTTGACAAATCAGCATTTTTCAATAAATGTTTTGTCAAAAATTTCCACTCATCTCAACTGGTGACTCTAGAATGGTTTCTGCATATCTGCAAAAGGGAGGAAATCTAGGAGTAGAATTAGATATAGGGAGCAGGCTGAGGGGAAAGAGAATCATGGGGAGCTAAGAAATGAGAAATGAGTAGCTCAAAGCTGATCTTACTCAATAGTGGAATGAAGAGAATGAGGCTGGAAAAAGGGATAGAAAGGAAGGGCAGAAATGCAAGGAAAGAGGGAGAAGATTAAAATACCCTTCAGTTATACTTTCTGGCCAGTTCTTCCCTCTGTATGTGGGTAACTCAGATGGAAAAGAAAAGGAGTTGTGAGCACATAAGAGAGCAGAACTTGGCATCCAGCCTAAGGGAGGCTAATCCAGTCTGAGACTTGAAACATTTTGAGGCTTACTGATCACTAATTATTTTGAAGGGTTTTTTAAATAAATTGAGATGCCAACAAATTATGGTTCACTTGCCTTCTTAATTTTGTGAAGTCCAGTCGATTAATGGTAACAGCCAAATTCTACTGTTTATCCTGCACTAAATCTAAATAACTCCAATGGACCAAGATTTCATCCAATGAATTAAATGGCAAAACAACTGAATACAATGGAATTGGGATTTCACCTACTGACTCTGTTACACCAATGTAATGGAGAGAATTTATCACTGAAACTGGTGATGGTGTATCCAAATTCTTCACTGAATTCCTTGAGTCAGTTACCTTAATTATACCAATGTTTCATCATTTCTAGCCAAAGTTGAGAATTCCAGACCTCTTGTCATTGCTGTTTCCACCCATCTGGCAATAAATTTAATCATTTGGAATAGTGTGCTATTATGGAGTCAAATAAGTACCTAGAGAGGACCAAATTGTTCTAAAACTGTTTATGTAATTTTGTGGATAGAATTCAATTTACTCTGGTGGAATTTGGTGCAAAAAATAAATTCTTCATACAAACACGAATTCTGCAAAAATCTGCAAATTTTATTTGTCAAAAATAACACTACATAATTACGCCAGTTTCAATTATTTTGGTAATTATTTCAAAATACCTGTTAGCAAGTATGTCTCTAACAATACAGACATACACACAAATTCCCTCAGGACTAGAGTTAAAGAAACCCTTATGACAACCCAGTTCCTGTTTTTCTGCCCCCCGCCCCTCCAGAGCCCAGTTGATGGGCCAGACACCCACAACTCCTCCCCCTCCCCCCTCAAAGCCCAGACACAGGGCCGACCCAGCCAATACACCCAAATCTCTTACCCCTGAGAGCTTAGCTGCGGTGCTCCCCAGCCCAGATACCAGCTCCTCCCCGTCCCCTGAGTCCTGCTGTGGTATGCCCCTCACACCACCACATGCCCAGATACCAGTCCCCCTACCTCCCAGAGCCCAGGGATCTGGAGGAAGAAACAGCCTGATGCTCAGTTCCCTTCCCCCTGGCAGTGTCTTCTATGTGCAAGCTGGGCTTTGTCGGGTCTAGTGGCGGCCAACAGCACTGCAACCCATTTCTGTGAGGGTAGGAAAGGTAATTCTGCGCACAAAAGCATTAATTTCTGCAAAATTTTGCATTGTGCAGTGGCACATAATTCCCACAGGAGTGTCAATTGTAAAAATGGCCACCTGGAAAAACTGACTTAAATGAACATTTAGGGAGTTTTAGAGAACTTATGCAAAGAATTGTAGAAATTATGCTCAATTAGTCAGGGACAGATAATCTGGTCTCTTAAGGAAAAGTTTCTTATTTAAAACAAAGGGTCTAATGCAGAGTCTGGTGAGCTGATTCTTTCTCTTGTCATTGTTTGTCTCAGGTGCTGTTCAACAACAGGCATCTTAAAATTGGAAGAGAAACGTTTTGTGCTCCTGCTTTCATTTGCTTTTTAAAGCACAACACCTCCGTCCCCTCCCCCCACCAAAAGCCAGAAGCTGCCACAACAGAATAAACTGAAAAATTGAATTGTGAAGTGATTTACACAGTTACATAACCTTACCCAAAAATCTGTTTGGTCAGCATTTTTCAAGGTACACCCTCCCCACCACATCTCACATCAAAATTATATTTTCTGCTCCTCTATCTCATGAGAAGCATCAGTAGCAAGGCATTGGACCTGGTGTAAGTTGCTTTGAACTGAAATTTTAAAAATGGGGGTTTCAAATCTTAGGGGTTTTTTTTCAACTTCATAGGTATTGATGTTGAATGAATTGATGCTACTTCCTGTGGTTGAAGGGGAGAGGTAGACACATCCAAGTGCATCTTAGGTATTGTAGCACATATTTCAGAAATGTGGCAACTTTAATCAGTCTCCCAATATCCGTTTAACTATGAGATCATGCTTACCTTTCCTGAAGTTCCCACCTTCATTCACTACACACCTTCCAACTTCTGCCACAACTTGTAGGTAGCAAGTGGACAATTAACTAATTAGCTGTGAGAACATAGTTATTTTTCATCCCCATTTAATCCTTGGCCATGATGTTTTATATGTATTTTTCTCTTCTGAGATCTGGACAAGACAACCAAATAGTTCATAGTTGTATCTGAACCAAAAATTTAGAAATGAAAAGCTCCGTGTCCTATTACAAGTACTCTGAGCCATCCAGTTCTAAAGGTGGGGGAGAAGGTCTTTACTTACCAGATAAGTAGAAGTGCAAGCCCTCACTGGTTGCAATAACACTAAATGAACAATCCTACAGCTTTGATTAAACTGATTTGTTGAGCAAGATGTCTTTACTTAAAACAAACAAACCAAAAACATACAACCAAAGAACTCCTTATAGGACCCTTGAGAGCATTTCCTCTTGTGACAGACAGAAATTGTTGTGTAAACTACTTTGCAGATAGGTGAGGTAGTTAATCATTTTATTACCCCTCAGGAGTTTGAAATCACATTCATTTTCTGTTTTCTTTGGACTTATTAACTGGTCAGAAATTCTTTAAGAACCATTTACATTTTATCTCCCATTATAATATATTGAAAATGTCATATGGAACATATGAATTACTTGATAGGCTGGTGATTCAATTGCTTTCTAGTAGAGTTTATTTTAGGGTGACAGCAGATAATTAAAAGGTGAAGGCCATGGGTGTAGGCAGTTAATTAGCTGAAATATAGTTTGACAGACACGACATATTATTCATTTTCAAATGAATCTTTTTGCATTTTAATTATGTTTTATTTAATTGTCTTTGCTATCAGCTAATAAAGAGCTTCTTGGCATATAGGAATCTTAGTTCCTGAATTCTATTCAGAGATGTACATCAAAACTCACTATGTACTTCCACCTGCGCTGCCCTTAATACATTTCTAAAGTGATCTCAGAGATTAGGATGCTACTGCTGTATTAAAATATAATAAGTCTTTGCATGAGTCAGTGTAGACAACAAAGAGGAAAAAGAAGCCCAGATTACAGATACAGTTATCATACTTGCTCTATGCTTGTGTGGGTTAGGAATGTGCATGGTTTATAAAATAGTGAAATATAGCTATTGCAGCTCTAGCTTCTTTATCTGTGTCTTCAGGTAGGTCCACCCCTCTGGACTGAAGAGTAATATTTATCTCCAGTGCTTTTATTTGGATGGATAGCAGTAACAGTAAGGGGATGAAAAACAGAGCACCTGTCTCCCTTAATCTTTTATTTTTCTTTTCCCCTACTACTATGTAGTAGGGGAAAAGAAATAGTTGCCCATTGTAACTATTTGCCGTGCTTGAAGCTTTGTTACATCAATTACATATTTTCCTCTATATTCTCAAAGTGCAGAAATATTTAATTAAAAAGAAAAATAAACGTCCTGTTTGGGACTCTTAGGCCTTGTCTACACTATGAGAGTAGTTCGATTTTACTTGCATCGAATTTTTGGAATCGATATTGCAAAGTCGAACGTGTGTGTCCACACTAAGGACAGTAATTCGACTTTGTGAGTCCACACTAACGGTGAAAGCGTCGACATTCGAAGCGGTGCACTGTGGTCAGCTATCCCACAGTTCCCGCAGTCCCCTCTGCCCATTGGAATTCTGGGTGTAGCCGGCAATGCCTTCTCGGTAACCAAATGTGTCGAGGGTGCTTTTGGGTAACTGTCGTCATCCATCCATCACTCCCGCCCTCCCTCCCTGAAAGCGCCGGCGGGAAATCAGTTTGCGCACTTTTCCAGTCATTGACAGCGCGGACGCCACAGCACTGCGAGCATGGAGCATGCTGCGACCATCGCTGCAGTTGTGGCCACTCTCAACGCCTCGCAGCTTATCATACAGGTTTCCCTGAGGCAGATGCAGAAAAGTCAGGCGAGGAGGCTACGGCACCGCGGTGATGGCCTGAAGTCTGAGAGTAGCACAGACCTCTCAGAAAGAACGGGACCCAGCGCCGAGGACATCACGGTGGCAATGGGTCATATTGATGCCGTGGAACGGCGATTCTGGGCACAGGAAACAAGCACTGAGTGGTGGGACCGCATAGTGCTGCAGGTCTGGGATGAATCCCAGTGGCTGCGAAACTTTCGCATGCGGAAGGGAACTTTCCTGGAACTTTGTGAGTTGCTGTCCCCTGCCCTGAAGCGCAATGACACCCGGTTGCGAGCTGCACTGAGTGTCCAGAAGCGAGTGGCCATAGCCCTCTGGAAGCTTGCAACGCCAGACAGCTACCAGTCAGTCGCGAACCAGTTTGGGGTGGGCAAATCTACCGTGGGGGTTGTTGTGATGCAAGTAGCGAAGGCAATCGTTGATGTACTGCTGTCAAAGGTAGTGACCCTGGGAAACGTGGAGGCGATCATAGATGGCTTCGCAGCGATGGGATTCCCAAACTGCGGTGGGGCCATAGATGGAACTCACATCCCTATCCTGGCACCGGACCACCAGGCCAGCCAGTACATTAACCGAAAGGGCTACTTTTCCATGGTGCTGCAAGCACTGGTGGACCACAGGGGACGTTTTACCAACATCTACGTGGGATGGCCGGGCAAGGTTCATGACGCTCGTGTTTTCAGGAACTCTGGTCTGTTTAGACGGCTGCAACAAGGTATTTACTTCCCGGACCACAAAATAACTGTTGGGGATGTGGAGATGCCTATAGTCATCCTCGGGGACCCAGCCTACCCGCTAATGCCCTTGCTCATGAAGCCCTATACTGGCGCCCTGGACACTGAAAAAGAACTCTTCAACTACCGGCTGAGCAAGTGCAGAATGGTGGTGGAGTGTGCTTTTGGCCATCTCAAGGGGAGATGGAGAAGCTTACTGACTCGCTGTGATCTCAGCGAAACCAATATCCCCATTGTTATATCAGCTTGCTGTGTGCTCCACAATCTCTGTGAGAGCAAGGGGGAGACCTTTATGGCGGGGTGGGAGGTTGAGGAAAATAGCCTGGCTGCTGATTACGCACAGCCAGACAGCCGGGCGATTAGAAGAGACCAGTGGGAAGCGCTGTGCATCCGGGAGGCTTTGAAAGCAAAGTTCCTGAGTGAGCAGGGTAACCTGTGACTTTAAAGTTTGTGTACAGAGAAGCTGAACCTGCCCCCGTTTCTTTACCCAGTTAATGTTGACTATCCTATCCAGTTACATACCCCCTTCACCCCCCCCTCCAACACACGTGTCGAAATAAAAATAGTTCTACTTTGTTAATGCACACCGTTTTCTTTACTACTGTTTTCACGGGAAATTTTTAAAACTGGGACGCAGACTGTGGTGCGGAGCGGGTGTAGTGTAGTGACGCGAATGAAGCTTCTAAACTCAAGGATTAACAGGCTCCGCTGCGGTGGGATGGTTGTTTCAACGGAGCCTGTCACCCCTCCTGATCGGGACTGTGTGTATGGGGGGGCTATGTGACTTTGTGGCAGGGGGAGGACGGTTACAGATCCCCTGCTGCGTGGCTCTGTGATCCTGCATAAGGACCGCCGCTTAAGATCTGTAACTGCCCTCCCCTGCCACAAAGTCACAGAGCAACCCACCCCCCACCACATAACATGAAAACCACCTCCCAGACTAACCAGGGTAACTAGTCACTGCATCACTGCACTGTCTATGTGCCCTGCTGCTGTGCCTGCCCCCACCTATGTACCCTGCCAAAGGTGACTGTCCTGTCCAATTACCAACCCCCTTTCCCCTCCTCCTCCAAAAGAACATGATTGAAACAGTAGTTAACAGAAACGTATTTTTTATTATCAACTACACATGGAACTGGGAGGTGAAACTTGGACGGGGGCTTGTGTCAGGCGGGAAGGAAAGAACTTTTCAAATTTTGGGGAATGAGAGCCTTCTGCTACTCGAGCTCTCTGCAGGGGTGGAGTGAGAGTTAGCACGGACTCTGCCTCCTCTCCTTCTTTGCACTTTGGGTGAGGTGGGTATGGGACTTGGTGGCGGGGGAGGGTGGTTAGAGATGGACTGCAGCGGGGCTCTGTCCTCCTGCCTCCGTTCCTGCAGAACATCCACAAGGCGCCGGAGCGTGTCTGTTTGCTCCCTCAGTAGTCCAAGCAGCGTTTGAGTCGCCTGCTGGTCTTCCTGCCGCCACCTCTCCTCCCGATCCATGTTTGCTTGGTGCATTTGGGTCAAGTTCTCCCGCCACTGGGTCTGCTGTGCTGCCTGGGCTTGGGAACAGGCCATAAGCTCCGAGAACATGTCCTCCCGTGTCCTCTTCTTCCTATGCCTAATCCGCGCTAGCCTCTGGGAGTGTGATGCCAGGCTAGGTTTTGAGACAGTTGCAGATGGGGCTGTGGAAATGGGAAAAAGGGAGTGAATTCCTCAAAAAGATAAATGTAGTTGTGAACAAAGAACATAGTCTTTCTCTGTGAACAAGACCATGCACAGCACCTATCACATGTGCACTCAGCACAAAGTCGAATTCTCAGCCTTCGCATTCAGTGCCTGGGGTCTTGCACAGCACATTTGAGAAGCGGGGCAGCACAACGGAATTTCTGTTGCAGGCAGACATGGTAAGCCGTAGACCTGTGGCAGTTTAAAACTTTTATATTACCACTGGCCTCATTTCACATTTAAAGCAATGTCAGTCCCTGCTGCCAGCAATCCGGCAAGCGGGAACTCTGCCCCTGTCCCACCCCCTCGCGGCTGTCCCCGGGAACAATCCCTTTCGGCTGCCCCTCTCCCGCCTCCACCGCGTGGCTGCAAACCAGCGGTTACAGTTCTGTAAAGGAACGGTCAAGCAGTCCCAACACTAACGTTCCCCTACCTAATTCAAAGCAGGTCACCATGGGCGACCTCACCCTGATGAGGATCTCTGAGAGCGAGAGAGAGAGAATGCTCCGGGAAAGCCTCCAAAGACCAGGGCCGTATGCCGCCCTGCTGTGCAGAGCAATGATTCCCGAGTACTTGATAGTCTCGTGGCGCGGCAACGTGTCGTACTTCGGAGGACCCAATAAGGCCGCTCTCCCCAGGAACCTCATGCAACGGCTTTCCAATTACCTCCAGGAGAGCTTCATCGAGATGTCCCAGGAGGATTACTGCTCTATCCCCGGACATATAGACCGCATTTTACTGTAGCTGCAGTAGTAGGGAATAAACAGTAGAGCGGCTTGGGCAGGACAATCACGGAAAACCGGACATTGCTAGATTTTTTTTTTTCAAAACTCGCACTGCCCATGACTGAACCGTTAAGCGCCTAGGGCAAAGTAATCATGAACAACCCATTCTTTTAATTGTTAATATTCCTGTTCTGTTAAAAATAAATGTTTAGATGTTTACAACACTTACTGGATGATCCTTCCCCAGATTCTGTGTCCGGGGTAACGGCTGGGGACGCTTGGTAGGGGATCTCTGTAAGGGTGATGAAGAGATCCTGGCTGTCGGGGAAATCAGTGTTGTGAGCGCTGCCGACTGCCTTGCCCTCCTCATCTCCTTCCTCATCTTCCCCGTCCCCTAACATGTCAGAGGAACCGGCCGTGGACACTAACCCATCCTCAGAGTCCACGGTCAGTGGTGGGGTAGTGGTGGCGGCCGCACCGAGGATGGAATGCAGTGCCTCGTAGAAACGGGATGTCTGGGAATGGGATCCGGAGCGTCCGTTTGCCTCTTTGGTCTTCTGGTAGCCTTGTCTCAGCTCCTTGATTTTCACGCGGCACTGCGTTGCATCCCGGCTGTATCCTCTCTCTGACATGTCTTTAGAGATCTTCTCGTAGATCTTTGCATTCCGTCTTTTGGATCGCAGCTCGGAAAGCACAGACTCCTCGCCCCACACAGCGATGAGATCCAAGACTTCCCGATCAGTCCATGCTGGGGCCCTCTTTCTATTCACAGACTGCACGGCCATCACTGCTGGAGAGCTCTGCATCGTTGCCAGTGCTGCTGTGATCGCCACGATGTCCAGACAGGAAATGAGATTCAAACTGACCAGACAGGAAAAGGAATTCAAATTCAAATTTTCCCGGGGCTTTTCCTGTGTGGCTGGTCAGAGCATCCGAGCTCGTACTGCTGTCCAGAGCATCAACAGAGTGGTGCACTGTGGGATAGCTCCCGGAGCTATTAGCGTTGATTTCCATCCACACCTTGCCTAATTCGACATGGCCATGTCGAATTTAGCGCTACTCCCCTCGTCGGGGAGGAGTACAGAAGTCGAATTAAAGAGACCTCTATGTCGAACTAAATAGCATCGCAGTGTGGACGGGTGCAGGGTTAATTCGATGTAACAGCCATAACTTCGACATAAACGCCTAGTGTAGACCAGGCCTTAGCTGCTCTCTGGAGTCCTGCAAAGGTATGAGCATCAGACTTCCAGTGCTGAAGGAGTTGATGGATAGGAAGGCTAATAAATTCAGTTGTCTGTCTTAAAGAGATTGTTGCAAGGTGAGTAACACTGAGAAATAATTTTATCTGAAGACATTATAGAGGTGGTTAGAGAGCCTCCTTCAGTGGTCCTCCCCCACCCCGCACTGTCTGATTCACTTCTGTGTAGAAGTTGCCATTGGTGATGGCTGGCAAAATTGGCTACATGAGAATAGTAAAGCAATAAGGGATGGAGGGGAAGGATACAGTAAGAAGAGGTGGGTGGGCACAGGGGTCTGTTAAAGATCAGGAGGATGAACGAGTGGCATGCTGAGATGGGGAAATAGCGATGGTATTAATTACAACTATGTTCAATGAAGCAGGTGGCAGTCAAGCCAATTGATGATGGACTCTGGAATCCTGCCATTGCTAGAGGGAGACTGGGCTGGAGCAGGGGGCTTCTGAGACCACCTTGCAGATCAGATGGTGTTTTTTGTGGTGAGGAAGAGATGGACAGTTGGTATATGAGAGGCTTGAGATGTGAGCCACTGTTTAGGGGGAAGAGAAGGCATCTCAGCTCTCTGAGCAGTGCTCGAAAAATGGATCTGGAAACTTGTAGCCTTTGCACTGGGCTCGTGCGTGACTGAGGGTGATGAGAGGGGGAGCAAAACTAGAAGAGGCTACCCTGGAGGCTCTGAAAGTACGTTTCCCTTTTCCTGGCAGGGCTGGTGCCACTGGAAGGTATTCTCCAGGGAAACAGGCTTTACAAAAAACTGCTGTTGGAAAAGCCAGCTCTATTAGTGGAGTTTGTAGGGGGAACGGGTCTCCTGAACCTTGTATTCCTGGATGGCTCCTCTGATAGATAACAGGAAAAAATTAGCCCACTCCTGACTTTTCCTGGTGTCCCAATTAGTGGCTCCACATATCTAGTACTCTTCTTATAACAGAGAAAAAGTTTTCTGATGGGACTCAAAACAAACTCAGTGCTCATCTTTGTTTTTCTGTCTGAATTGTGAAGTTGTTAGGCGTTACAACTACCCTCTATCTATCCTGGCACAAAAGCAACATAGTACTTTGATTTAGGGATGCATAGCTTCAACTTAGAGTATTGATCCATCATCTTTCTCTAATATAGATGAATTCCTAGAAAAAAATTAACAGCCTCTTGTTGTCCAGCATAGACTTATCTGATCATGTGCTCAGAAATCCAATACACCTTATTGCCATTGAAAACTATAGGGTTTTCAGAAAACAACAAAATACAGACTACCAAGGGTAGTGTACCTCAAAGAAAATCTGTGTATAGGGGAATGAAAATGATTAGCACCCAAACACAAAATTAAGTTGCAATTACCCTCAGCAATGAGGGGATTCATTTCTCTTATGTATGTTTGTGGTGGAGCAAACTCTGTGGCCCAAAAGAGTGTGTGTGTTTGGAGGGGTGAGGTGTACTGGCTAAGTGGAAAATGTGGTACTATTGTTTGCTTGCTTGTTCTGAGGTTTCTAACAGAGTGATCCCTCTGCAAGTAGTAGGGTGATCAGACAGCAAATGTGAAAAATCGGGATGGGGGTGGGGGGCAATAGGAGCCAATATAAGAAAAAGACCCAAAAATTGGGACTGTCCCTATAAAATTGGGACATTTGATCACTCTAGCAAGTAGGTAGACAAAACTTTGAAGTACAGAATATAACTTTAAAAAGCAATCCAAACAAACAAAAACAGGGCCTTACAAGGAAGTGTTACACTATTTATTTTTACAATATATACTTTTCTAGTAGTTGAGCTTCTTTTGCCAACTTAGTAGTAAAAGGTCAACTGTGATATGAATAGAGATGCATACAGTATTACAGTCTCCATTCTCCGCACCTTCTATAGCTATTAAAATCTAATAGGCTGAATTCTGCCATGACTTCATATTGTACTATTGACATTTATGGGGTCAAGGTAAGTTTGATGGAGCTATGTGGAATGTAAGGTAATGGCAAAACAGTTTAGTGACACAGCAACTTGGGTGAGAAAATGTGGTCACATGGCTACAGAGATAGAAATACAGCTACAATTAACAACTTCTCCAAAACAGTGTTTTAATCTCCAAACAGAGGGATCGAACACTTGAATGTAGGGAGGCTTTTGTTTATAATATTCAGGATCTGAAATTCTATATGCTATATCAGGCTGTAATGTACAGACTTTGTGTGTATGAGTGAATGTGACATTGCCTTAAAACTTAGTCCACAGAGAGGTTATGAGAACTACTCTTAGGTAATGACTTTGTTCTTAAGCTTAAGAAGTAGAACTGTATGGCTGCAGTGAAAGGATGGTGGTTCTAATCCCAGATCTCTGTGTTTGTATGAGAGAGAGATTTATTTAGTAATTCAGCTAGTTGACCTGGGTTTGATACAGGGACACTATATTCTTATTGAAATACATCACCTAGTATTAGTAACAGAAACTATGATTACAGTGTAGCTGCTAAAAGCGAAGAGATTGTTGCTCATGAAACCTCCTGTACATCTTCCAGTTATGATTCAGAGAATGTTGGCACAGATGAACACGGGCATTTGGGAACTGTGAAAATGAAGATTTCAATATAGCTGGCTTTTAGAGGAGGACACACAACCCAACACCTGAGCATATTTAGTTACTAGAATGCTTGTTTTTTTCCTCCTTATCCTAAAAGTTCAATTAAGAAAAACATATTGTATATTAGGTGGTCAACAATAAGATACTAGCATCTCATCTGTAGGGGCCATGGTAAGTTTTTCCAGAAAACAACTGTTTTTGCATGTGGATGGATGGATGGGATACTAACTTAATTTTTGCCTCCCTATCTTATCATATTCCATTTTTCATGCAACTGACTTCTGTATTTACAATGACGCAGTCCTAGAGATCAGAGCTGCTGTCACTTATCTGCTTTCCAGAATTTACCTGCTTGAAACTACTTGCCTAGAACAATATTTCACTCAATACTTGATACATACATTTACCTTTTTAACATTGAAACTGCATAGCCTTACAAAGCTTGTATAAGGGTATCGGTGATGGGAGTGCTAGCTTAGTTCAGTCTAACCACAGTGTAATTGCATCCTGCTTTGAGCAGGAACGTGGTGAGATGACAAGGTGGCTACAATGCTGGCAACCACTGGTGGCCTATCTACATTAGCATTCCCACTATCACTTGTGGAGGTGAAACTGTGGGAAATTTAAAGGAAAATGTTGGTGCAGGCAATATTACATCACCTCTTTCCTTGAAACAGGCTTATTTTTGCACAGCAATCTGAGCCATTTCTCACTTTAATATCTGAAAAAAATACTCTTAAACCCAGCCATGCTTTTTCATTAAATGTTAGAACCCAGATCTTTGCCAGCCATTCTTTTCTCAGTTGAGTTCTATTTCTCATCTCAGCCAAACAAAGACAGTCTGACTGTTAAAGTTTTGGCTGACAAATGTTGTTTTTCAAGCCTAAAAGTCCCCAAAGACAAAAACATAGACTTTTTAAAATAGAGCACATATTAGTAACAGCTAGAATCGGTTTCATGCTAACACTTCAAAATGTGGATGAAGCAAAAATGCCTTAAAGAGCCCTGCATGTTTATTTTGTCTAAAGGACATTTACAATATGTATAACTGACATAGCACTTCATGTGGTTGGCAGTCAAGGTGTGGCCCAGAAAGCTGGGTGAAGAACCATTTTTTTTTTTTTTTTTTGGATTGCTGGAAGTGCTGAAAGACCAAAATAAAATTGGTGTTGGTTGAACCAATCCCCAAAACTACTTTTTTTTTTTTTTTTTTTTTTTTGCTTTAGCAAATTTTTTTGGAGGTTGACAAAACTTTTGTTTTGGATCAAACAGCACATTTCAGTTCCAGCCATTTTTAATATAAAAAGCAAAGGAAATTATTCACAAAATGGGAGGAGGTGTCGTTCCAATTTTGAGCCTAGTGGGGAGGACACTCATTTGGGATGTGGGGATCCTGGATTCAATTGCCCCTCTCTGCCTGCTGTGGAGCAAGGATTTGAACTTGCATCTCCCACTTCCTGGGTAAGTGCTATAACGTGGTCTATATGGTAGTCTAAGGGTATGTCTACACTACGAAATTAGGTCGAATTTATAGAAGCCGGTTTTATAGATATCGGTTTTATACAGTCGATTGTGTGTGTCCCCACATAAAATGCTCTAAGTGCACGAAGTCGGCAGACCGCATCCACAGTACCGAGGCTAGCTTCGACTTCCAGAGCGTTGCACTGTGGGTAGCTATCCCACAGTCTCCGCCGCCCATTGGAATTCTGAGTTGAGATCCCAATGCCTGATGACGCAAAACAGTGTCGCGGGGAGTTCTGGGTACATGTTGTCAGGCCCCTCCCCCTCCGTCAGAGCAACGGCAGACAATCAATTCGTGCCTTTTTACCTGGGTTACCTGTGCAGACAACATACCATGGCAAGCATGGAGCCCACTCAGCTCACCATCACCATATGTCATCTGGGTGCTGGCAGACGTGGTACTGCATTGTTACCACAGCAGCAACCCCTTGCCTTTTGGCAGTAGATGGTGTATTACGACTGGTATCCATCATCGTCAGATTCCAGTTCAATCAGAGGCACCTGGGCAGACATGCTTTGTCTCCTGGAGACTCAGTCCTGCCGGCAGTCCTATTGAACCGTCTTGATGATGATGGCTAGCAGTTGTAGTACAGTATCTTCTGCCAAGCACCCAGAAGATGCCGAGGGCTATCAGTCATGCTGCACCGTCTGCTGCCAGCTTAAGATGTAAAAAATAGATGTATTCATTTGCTTCCCCCTCCCTCCGTGAAATCAACGGCCTGCTAAACCCAGGGTTTTGAGTTCAATCTTTGGGGGGGGGGCATTCTGCGTGACAGTTGTTTGTGTTTCTCCCTGATGCACAGCCACCTTTGTTGATTTTAATACCCTGTACGCCATGTCGTCAGTTGCCCCTCCCTCCCTCCGTCAGTTTTGCACCTTTTTTCAGACCAGATGCCATAGCACTGGGATCATGGAGCCCACTCATAGTGCTCATAATTGCCGCGGTGATCTGAACACCACGCGCATTGTTCTGGAGTATATGCAGATCCAGGACATGTCAAAGCAAAACCAGGACCAGCTGAGGAGGCGATTGTAGCGCAGCGGCGAGAGTGATGAGGAAATTGAAATAGACGTAGACCTCTCACAAAGTACAGGCCCCAGCAATGTGTAAATCATGGTGTTACTGGGCAGGTTCATGGTGTGGAACACTGATTCTGGGCCCGGGAAACAAGCACAGACTGGTGGGACCGCATCGTGTTGCAGGTGTGGGATGATTCCCAGTGGCTGTGAAACTTTCACATGTGTAAGGGCACTTTCATGGAACTTTGTGACTTGCTTTCCCCTGCCCTGAAGCACCAGAATACCAGGATGAGAACAGCCCTCACAGTTGAGAAGCGAGTGGCGATAGCCCTGTGGAAGCTTGCAATGCCAGACAGCTACCGGTCAGTCGGGAATCCATTTGGAGTGGGCAAATCTACTGTGGGGGCTGCTGTGATCCAAGTTGCCAGGGCAATCAAAGACCTGGTGATATCAAGGGTAGTGACTCTGGGAATCCCATTACAGCAAAGCCATCCACTATGACCTGCACATTTCCCAAACTGTGGTGGGGTGATAGATGGAACCCATATCCCTATCTTGGCACCGGAGCACCAAGCCATCGAGTACATAGACCGCAAGGGGTACTTTTCAATGCTGCTGCAATCCCTGGTGGATCACAAGGGACGTTTCACCAACATCAATGTGGGATGGCCGGGAAAGGTACACGTCTTCAGGCACTCTGGTCTGTTTCGAAAGCTGGAGGAAGGGACTTTCTTCCCGGACCAGAAAATAATCGTTGGGGATGTTAAAATGCCTATCGTGATCCTTGGGGACCCAGCCTACCCCTTAATGCCATGGCTCATGAAGCCGTACACAGGCAGCCTGGACAGGAGTCAGGACCTGTTCCAACTATAGGCTGAGCAAGTGCGGAATGGTGATGGAATGTGCATTTGGATGTTTAAAAGCGCGCTGGCACAGCTTACTGACTTGGATAGACCTCAGCAAAACCAATATCCCCATTGTTATTGCTGCTTGCTGTGCACTCCACAATATCTGTGAGAGTAAGGGGGAGACATTTATGGCGGGGTGGGAGGTTGAGGCACATCGCCTGGCCACTGATCACGCGCAGCCAGACACCAGGGCGGTTAGAAGAGTACAGCAGAGCGCGGTGCGCATCAGAGAAGCTTTGAAAACCAGTTTTGTGACTGGCCAGGCTACGATGTGAAACTTCTGTTTGTTTCTCCTTGATGAACCCCCCGCCCGGTTCACTCTACTTCCCTGTAAACCAACCACCCCACCCTACCCTCCCCCCTTCGAGCACCGCTTGCAGAGACAATAAAGTCATTGTTACTTCTCATTCATGCATTCTTTATTAATTCATCACACAACTAGGGGGATAATTGCCAAGGTAGCCTGGGATGGGTGGGGGAAGAGGGAAGGAAAAAGACACACTGCAGTTTAAAACTTTAACACTTATTGAAGGCGAGCCTTCCGATGCTCGGGCAATCATCTGGGGCGGAGTGACTGGGTGGCCAGAGGCCCCCCCACCATGTTCTTGGCCATCTGAGTGAGGAGGCAATGGGACTTGGGGAGGAGGGCTGTTGGTTACACAGCGGCTGTAGCGGCAGTCTCTGCTCCTGCTGCCTTTCCTGCAGCTCAACCATATGCTGGAGAATATCAGTTTGATGCTCCAGCAGCCAGAGCATTGACTCTTGCCTTCTGTCTGCAAGCTATCATCTCGTTCAAATTGTTCTTTTTTGCACTCTGACATTGACTGCCTCCACGCATTCTGTTGTGCTCTTTCAGCGTGGGAGGACATCTGGAGCTCCGTGAACATATCATCCCAAGTCCACTGTTTTCTCCTTCTAATCTTCGCTAGCCTCTGCGAAGGAGAAACATTGGCAGCTGGTGGAGGACAAGGGAGAGGTGATTAAAAAAGACCCATTTAGAGAACAATGGGTACACTCTTTCACATTAAATTTTGCTGTTCACATTACGCAGCACATGTGCTTTCGTTACAAGGTCGCATTTTTCCTCTTATATTGAGGGCCTGCCGGTTTGGTTTGAGAGATCACTAACGCAGTGCCAGGCAACAGATTTCAGCTTGCAGGCAGCCATGGTAAGCCACAGTCTTTTGGCTTTTTAACCTTCATAACATGTGGGGATGGTTTCAAATAGCAGCGCCCTCATTTCCCATACCAAGGACCCATTGGGTTGGCCATTTAAAATGGGTTTGCAATGTAAAAGGAGGGGTTAGGGTTTCCGGGTTAACATGCAGCACAAACCCATGACCGTGAATGATATCACTCTCCTGAGGATAACAGAGAGATAAGGAATGGATGTCTGCATGCCAGCAAACACTGGGACCATACGCTGCCACGCTTTGTTACGCAATGATTCCAGACTACGTGCTACTGGCCTGGCGTGGTAAAGTGTCCTACCATGGCGGACGGGATAAGGTAGCCCTCCCCAGAAACATTTTGCAAAGGCTTTGGGAGTACATGAAGGAGAGCTTTCAGGAGGTGTCCCTGGAGGATTTCCGCTCCATCCCCATACACGTTAACAGACTTTTCCAGTAGCTGTACTGGCCGCGATTGCCAGGGCAAATTAATCATTAAACACACCTCCATTTAAACCATGTGTAATATTTACAAAGGTACACTCACCAGAGGTCCCTTGTGTGCCCTCAGGGTCTGGGAGCATGCCTTGGGGTGAATTCGGGGGTTACTGGTTCCAGGTCCAGGGTGATAAACATATCCTGGCTGTTGGGGAAACCTTCCTTGCTGTGAGCTATCTTCTTTGTCTTCATCATCATCATCTTCCGCGTACCCCAAACCCGCTTCCCTGTTGCATGTTTCTCCATTGATGGAGTCAAAGCACACGGTTGGGGTAAGTGGTGGTTGCACCCCCTAAAATGGCATGCAGCTCCGCGTAGAAGCAGCATGTTTGGGGCTGTGACCAGACCGGCTGTTTGCCTCTCTGGCTTTGTGGTAGGCTTGCCTTAGCTCCTTAATTTTCATGTGGCACTGCTGTGCGTCCCTGTTATGGCCTCTGTCCTTCATGGCCTTGGAGACCTTTTCTAATATTTTGCCATTTCGTTTACTGCTACGGAGTTCAGCTAGCACTGATTCGTCTCCCCATATTGCAAGCAGATCCCGTACCTCCCATTCTGTCCATGCTGGAGCTCTTTTGTGATCCTGGGACTCCATCATGGTCACCTGTGCTGATGAGCTCTGTGTGGTCACCTGTGCTCTCCACGCTGGGCAAAGAGGAAATGAAATTCAAAAGTTCGCGGGGCTTTTCCTGTCTACCTGGTCAGTGCATCTGAGTTGAGAGTGCTGTGCAGAGCGGTCACAATGAAACACTGTGGGATAGCTCCTGGAGGCCAATTATGTCTAATTCCGTCCAATTCTGTCCACACTACCCCAAATCCAACCCGCAAAGGCCGATTTTAGCAGTAATCCTCATCTGAGGTGGAGTAAAGAAACCGGTTTAAAGGGCCCTTTAAATCGAAAGAAAGGGCTTCGTCGTGTGGACGTGTCCAGGCTAAATTCGATTTAACGCTGCTAAAGTCCACCTAAACTCGTAGTGTAGACCAGGCCTAAGATGGGGGTTGGGGGGGGGTGTCTGTCTGTCTGCCTTGCTGAAGCTGTTCTACTTTGTATAAAGTACTTGATTAGTCACTGGGGGACACAGTCTCTCTCTCTCTCTCTCTCTCTCTCTCTCTGCGCCCCCACCCCGCCCCCCAGATGTTTAGGGCGCTCACCTGGGTGAGGAGAGATCCAAGTCCAATTCCTGCTCTGTGGACTATTGAATAATTTGTATGCAGTGAGACCGCTCAAGAGGGGAGACTGCAATATACTTCAGAATATTCTAGAGCCTGCTGAGTAGGGCCCTCACCTGCAATGTAGTAGATCCATGTTCAAATCCCTGCTCCACATGGGTCAGAGGAGGGAACTGAAATCAGGTCTCCCACATCCCAGGTGAGTGCCCCCACTGCTGGGCTAAAGGTTATAAGGAAAGTGCTGTGGTTTTGTGAATTCAGCTTGAAATATGTTTATTTTTTTAGATTAAACTATTCAATGAATTTGTGTCAAATTCACATTAGTTTTGGATCAATCAAAACTACATTTTTTCAATTAATAAAGTTTTTTGGTCAGAAAAATGTCACCCAGCTCTTCTGAAGGCTATATACTGAGAAGTTAGTCATCAGCAGAATGGGTTAAACTATATCTTTCCACCTCATTGTTATCTTCCTTGCCATAAAAATAGGTCAGTACTGTGTAATTCTGTTGTGCTACGGATCAGCCTAACTACACAGAGCCTTTTATGCTTTCTGTAATGCTGTCTATCCTTGCGACTTGTAGATTTAACATGTTTATTTCTGTTCTCCCATTGTCTCAAAATGTTTGTTTTGAAAAAGATCAATAGATTTCAAGGACAGTAATGTTTAACACTAAGCTGAAATGAGTAATACAACAGAAGTCCACCAGTAGCAGAACTGGAGAGGAAGCAACTTGCTGCTGATTTTCCAACCTGTGTGGTTTTGCTCTGACTTGGAGCCGCCCAAATGACAAGGCTTCCTCCGACCAGTTGTTTCTGTAGCCCTGGTGGTGGTGGTTGTTTTATTTATTTTATTAATGGCATTCAACATTGTTTTGTAGCAAAACCATAACTGGTCAGATCTATGTCTAATTTGCACAATTCTATGGTATTCGGAGTGCAACCAAAAGCATAAAAATATACACAAATTCTGCAATGATTGTGTTCTCCGTCTTGCCTTGTGGCATGCCTAGAAATTGTGTGTTTAGTTTTTATCATCTGTGAGAAGTTATTGTGAAGTTTAGCATTAGGTCTCAAAACTGGATCTCATATTGGACAGGGAACCAGTTCAGAGTATAAAGCAGTAGGGAGTGATTTATTCAACACTCCGTATTGGATGTATATGGTTGCTGCATGTTTTACAATCTGAAGATTCATCAGGCAGTCTCTTCAACTCTTAGGTATACAGCATGTTAAATTAGTTGAGGTGACAAGTTCATGATTACTTTGGCTGGGTCAATCGCTGGCAAATGGCATAGATTCCTGCCTAGCCAAAGGTGGAGGGGGTGTTTCTGGCTGTTGAGTACATTTGGAGGTGCAGGATCAGGAAGGAATCCAGAAGAACGCCTTAGACTGACAATCAGAGGGAAGAAATTCACATTTTGATAGTGAAGTATACATTTGGTAGTCTTTCTAAGCACCACATCCTACCCACCAGCATCAGACCTATCCTTCCTGAATTAAGTTTCAGTAAGCTACTTTTCTTCCACAGAAAGAAAAGTAGGTGCAGGTGCTAGTATCTGTCACCTTGAAAGTTCAGTCCCTAACCTCTTTTTCATCTATTTATCTTTTTTCTCATAAGATTTATTTCAATTTATTATCTACAGAGGAGGATTTTTTCCCCACTAAGATGTAAATGAGAGAGGTTCTTTCAGGATTACATTTTTCTAAAATTGTAATACATCACAGTAATCCACTACTCTAAAAGGTAATCAGATATATACACTATGCATTATTCTCCACTCGTTTAACAATCATGGTCATGCCATTTAAAAGTACTCACACTTTTGGGCTAGAATGATACATAGAACGTAATGATATGCGAGATGTAAATACATTACAGCAGTGATAAAGGTAATATCAATCATGCAATCTTCTTGAAATAGCTTGTTAGCTTCCACATTCAAATTAATTCATATGTTCATAGCAAGTATCCTATGAATGTGTCCATTCAAGGCATTAAAGTATAGCTAGTAATAACTGATTGACATTTTGGTGCTAAGCCCTGTTGTTCAGCTCTTGGGTCCTGTTTCTTATCGGAGAGTATATAATGAGGTGATATTTATTTGTCTAGGTTTACCATAGAATTTACCAGATTACATAGTATACTGGACAACTTAAAATTTATATTGGTGTTTTCTAACTAAGAAATATAAAGCTTTTCCTCTGGTGTTGGCTATTTACTTTCACTGGGCACTTGATTTTGCTGTGATGTAACCAACTACATTCTTTTAGCAGTCAGCCCTTTCTTTGCTTGTATTTTTGCTTCTTAACTGATGCAAACAAAAAATTAAAACACTGAAGTGCAATGAATTAAAAACTATCAAAAGTTAATGGCAAAATTCTTAGTTCCATTAGAGGATCTCACGTTTCTGGTATGATGTTATCAATTGGTGTTTTCTAGCTTTTGCTTATAAGTGAAATATATTGCGTCCCCTACAGAAGACAATATTACCACCAGCTACAACAAACTCAATCCATAAAAGGTAGTAATTGCTCTTACACAATTTGCATTTTTCAATGGGTTCAGTCCTGATCCAAAGACCTTATTTGGCCCAGACTTCAGTGGAAGATTTACACAAGTAGTGACTGATGGAAAAACTTCAGTGTTAGTGTCCACTGAATTAGTTTTATGTGGAATTGAGAAATTTAATAATATTTATTGACTGAGCTTGTTGCATCCAGCAGTAAGAATGTTTTGCATTATTATATAAAGAAATTTTAAAAAGCGTTAAAATCCCCTTTCTCCTGACTTAGGAACTTGCATTTATTAACGAGAGATGCATTAGTGATTGCTGTATGATAAAAGAAAAGAGTAATAATACTTAAGGGTCATTTAACATTAGAGCTGTTTCATATATCTAAAAGTAATCAGTGTTTTTAATAAAAAAAAAATTTGTTTATTAATATAACTAAAATTCTGTCCCAGTACCCAGCATGAGTAATTTGTGTAGGTATTGGAATTCCAAAGGGGTAAAGGAAAGAAGACTAATCTTACCACTTCAAGGAGGTGGAGCAGCATCTGAATTTGCTTTAGTGCCTAATATCTGTATGGCAAGAAAAAACCTTAGGATCAGTGGAGTAGCAGACTTTTTTTGCTCTGACCTACCCCTTTCCACTTCACCTGTTTTGGCTCCAAAATGAGTCTGAGCACAGAATTTCTAGGATTGCTCATGGAGTTGTATACTGCAGTGTAGAAGGGGTACAGATTCCCTGCATGGAATTCTGGTATCCTGCCCTCTTCTCCACCCCTGCCCTCCCCCACCCTCAACCCCCAGTAGCCTCCAGTGGTTCTGCTACATCTGAGTCTTCCACATCTGTGGAATTGGGGTAGGATAAAATCCATAATGTGATAATGAATTTTGTACATGGAAAGGGTTCGTCAAGGGCATTTTTCATTTGAAAGACCACACATATGGAAATAATCCAGTAATATTAGGTAATCTAGTACTGCCCATAACCATAAGTGTTGTACACTATCTTTTGACAAAGACTGGATAATCCTCTTAGCTGTGAAGGTAGATCTCAAATCAGCACTGTGGATAGATACCCACACCCCTTAGAAGTATCTCCAAGAATTTCTGCCTCAAATTCAAGTTGTAAATCTTGATGTAATATTAAACTGATTTTAATAAAAAGCACCCCTCCAGAAGATGAACATTCTTGTATACTGCCTTTTTATGTGAATACTGTTCTTTTTTGTTCTTGGCATCTCCAGCAAGAGGCAGATGTTCTGTGATGCATCTTTGTGAGTATGGGTGGAATGGGACTTGCATCTGTCAAGCTTCTCCTAGTACAGTTGAAAAAGATATTATCCCAATCCCTAACATTAATGTTACTGTATCTCCCTATTTTATCTGGCCCAATAGCTATTCCTGCATTTTGAAACACTATGCATGATTTGATCCTAGCTTAATCAATATAGGGATAAACGGGAAAAAAACTACTGGACCAAATTCATCCATGCTGTAATGCCATTTCTATCATTGGAGTTACAGCCTGGATTTATTTGGCTCTCTCTAATACTTACAGGCTTCTCAATCAAAATCAGAACCTTATGGGATGTTAATACAAGAAAGAGTTTTATAACATTGTGGTATAATTAGTCCTGACCACTTTTTTTAAATTGATGGATAATATCAATGTTTATTTTTAAGTATTTTAAATTTTCATAGTTGGGGGGAATGGGTCCAGACAGTTTTTGAATCTCAACATCTGCGGTCATTAAATAAGTTAAAACTTGATAAACTATTAAAAACACAAGCTGTCTACATCACCTATCAAAATATACAAAGTAAATATCCTTAAATTAATAAAGTATACCTGTTGTTACTATTCATTTGCTAGTCCATTTGTAACTAGCCTAATTCAAAAGTTTACATCACTGGGTTTTGACTCAGTTCTCAAGTTGTCAAGCAGCATTTTTTTCTTTTGCCTATCTGTAAATTTTAACTATCATCTATAAAATATTTACTGACATGTACTGATCTAATCCTTCCAAGCCTAGGTATAATATTAAACAATAACAGAATCAAGTCTACCAGCATACAAACAAAATTCAACCCGATGTACTATACCTGCTTACAGTAGGGTTGCATTTGTCCTTAAAATTTTACAATGTGTATTTGACTTCACAACCAAAGAGAATTTGAATAGGGAGCAATGTACTAAACCAACAATAAGTTCTGGTATAATACAATCTCTTTGCATGTTTATAGTCATGTTTAAGTTACTGAAAGGTTGAGAAATGCTGATGAAATTTTAAAAATTATTTCAAGTTGGGACTGAGTTGATTTGAAGCAAATGAACATTTGAATTGACTCAGGGAGGAAAACCTCAGCAGGGTGAACTTGAACTTCCAACAGAATGATGAGTGACTAGTTTTGCTTGTTATAATTGCTTGGCCTCTCTCTCTCTCTGTCATTGGTTATCTGAGTGATGCACCTGGAATTGGAACAAACTCCAAGACAAGTTTATATTCCATGTAGAAGGGACTATTCCCATTTAATCTTTAATTATTTTAATTGTCCCAACAAATGCCATTGGAATGCCCACAGCATTTGTTGTAGGAGTCAGAGTGAAAGTAAAATGCCACATAACTTACGAACATACGTACAAGCCTCTTTCCCCAGCTATGCATGCAGACATCCTAGGAATTCTTTTTCCCCCTGTGACACAAAGATAATAACCTACTATCCTTCTCCTATATTTAAAAAAACAACAACAAATAGGAATAATATTTAACAATATACTTCACATGCATGAACACACAGGGCCTGATATTGTCCACTTATCCACAGAGAATAGTACCTTACTGCATTAGTAGGTCCACTGACCTGGGATTTCTTGCAGAAAATGCATAGCTGAATTAGGTTCACTGTGAGAACAGTTACAAAGTAAATTCTTATCCTGAGTTACCATACAATAGTATTGGAAATGTCATGTTCTTTTATAATCAGAAATATATCTATGGTGTCTTGAATATAACTGTGTGAGTAAATTTTAACTCTATAATGGCAACCACAGTGTAGTGCTGTTTTTTATGACTACTTTAGACTTGTATTAACAAAGCAGGCTTTTTAGTCACAATCTAAACAATGAAGCAATCCTATACATCTCCTATGGTGTGAATAAATGACCATACTTTCTGAAAATATTATTACCTCTCATTGAATCAAAAAGTATTTTTTGCACAAAATCATTAGTTTGATCATGTGAATAATTTGAACTCTGTGCTGACTTAAAATTCTACACACACACACATATATATATATATATATATATATAATGTATGTATGTATATAGAATACCCAAGGATAAAAGCACGCATATGCATAGGTCTCAACTTAAAGCCAATGGAATTATTTTTTGTGTTTTCTTTGCTCTTAAGTTTAATGTCTCCGCTATTTCAGTTTACACCACTTCCCTTGAGACTGTTTTACAGTCTCATCTCACTATTAGAAAGTTTTCACTGACATTTAGCCTATTTTTTCTTAATTTCAGCCCGTTATTCCTAGTTATGCGATCTTGAAACATCCTAAATAATGGGTTTCAGAGTAGCAGCCGTGTTAGTCTGTATCCGCAAAAAGATCAGGAGTACTTGTGGCACCTTAGAGACTAACAAATTTATTAGAGCATAAGCTTTCATGGGCTACAGCCCACTTCTCCGGATGCATACCTATCCTAAATAATGACTCTCCCTGCTTGCTGTGTACTCTTCAAGCACATGTAGAAGGCTTTCATATCCTTTAATCATTCTATTTCCTGAGATTCTCCTGGTACGTCACTCCCTCAGGCTTCCTCCTCATTTTTTGTTGCTCTTCTAACTGAACAGGGTACTGAGCTATCATTGAAGTATTTCACCAAGAGGCAACATTTCTTAGTTTCACGTACTAAGTTAAAGCATAGGCAATAGTTATGTTCAGGAGCCATGATGTTGCTAACAGTAGAAGGTTGTCCTTTTGAAACAAGAAAGTGTGATAGTATTGTATCTTTGGAATGTAGGTGTCAGCGTTTAGAGCTTTGAGGATGCATGTTGAAACTGTGATGCCTGGAGAAAATGGTATATTTTCTTGAAAGCTCCAGAATTTTGATTAAAGCAGTTTTTGGATGATTGGATTATAGAATTGAAAAATAAAGCTTTTAGCTGAGCTTTACGCTTGATTTGGGCTTTGGCAAAATTTTTATTAAACTGAGCGAGCTCCCTCAACATGGGAATACATTGTTATAATTTTCTGTATGAAATAAAGATACCGTAGAAAAAGCATGAAAGACAAACTTAAAAAAAACCCACTTCAAAGTGTAGACCTGTGACTGTTATGACAGAGGTCTATTTGTTTAGTGATTTTTTTTTTAATTATGCATAATGTAGAATGTCTTTATTCTAAACCATTGATGATTTTATATTTGAGGGTAATTAACAATTGGAGCAATTTATTAAAGGTTGCAATAATTCTTAAATCAAGATTGGATGTTTTCCTAAAAGATATGCTCCAGGAATATATATTGGAGGAGTGCTATAGCTTGTGTTATAAAGAAGATTGGGCTAGGCACTAGAGAATCACAATGGTCCCTCCTGGTCTTGAACTCTGATTTTACTCAACAGTGACCTAGTCAACTAAGCTGTGTTTCTTACTAGAATTCAGAATGCTTAATACTATGCAAAACAGATGCTGTATGATCCAGCAAATATATTCTGTTTAAAGTGTTCATGCTTGGAAATTCTATGTTAGGGGGAATAGAATAATTTTATGCCATTCAGTATGATTCTGATAAGTTGGGCATGGTTCCATATAGACACTAACGATCAGGAATGTATATTTCATGCCGGTTAGGCACTTGGAGCCTGATTCAGAGTCCACTGACGTCCATTAAAAGACTCCTATTATCTTCAGTGGGCTTTGTATCTGGCCCACATTAGCTTGGAAAGAGTTATGATGGGCAAGATCTTTAAAAATGAGTGAAATTTTTTTTTTGGTTGCCTTTTTCTTTGGGTGCTCAGCACTTTCTGAAAATCAGGCCCCTTTCAATGTATCTCAAAAATTGGGACCCAAAAATTGTGGTACCCAAAGTCACTGTTCTTTTCTGCAAATCTTGTCTAGGGACTACTGACCAAAAAAAAAAAAACCCACACAGTAAAAAAAACTGTCAATCATTTAGAGGATCCTGAGGAAATGAAATGATCTGAAGATGTCTGACCTAACCATTAAGGTCAGGCTTGCTATGGAAAACTGCCTAAACCTATTTAATATATGCCCAACCAAAATAAAATATCATCTTAATAACTGTATCTCTCTTGGACCCCTTGCAGAAGTTAGTTCCTCTGTGAATTCACTACCAAGCATAGCTTAGCATTTGAGGTTTGCATGTAGTTTGGTCAATTATTTTTTGCAGTTTTGGTTTACAAGCCGCCTTGAATTTTGCTTTATATTTGAAAGAAACCCCAAAACAAAATTGAAACATTTTCTTCACCATAAAAGAAACCATAAAGGATATTAAAACAGAAGAAATATTGTAACAAAAATACCAAATAATCATTCCATTGCAAGTGGAAGAGAGTGTTAAATGTCAATGAGCTGGTTCCAGGCAACCTGCTGAGGTAACAGCTACACCATGTACAAAAAGGGTTGCATATCACCACCACCTATGAAGGTCAAACCTATAGGCAGAAGAGAAGACATCTGACTGAAACCAAGGATGATACTGAATCTGTTTTCTGAGAACATGTTCCTGGTAGTGTGCTCCTGTGTAGAAGGAATCATATGCCCACCCATTCATGAGGAGAAGTAAATTCACCCTCCAGATAGTGGGTCCACCTCAACAGCTGAACAGAACATAGCAGAAGAAACTGTTTTGAAAATAGGAAGAGATGATGATCAGAAAACCATTGAGATTTTGAGTGGTTATTGACAAATGATCAAGAAAAGGGAGAATAATCCCCGTTTATTTGAAGTGGGGTCAGGTCATCTTATGCCGACTAGCCAGTGGAGTTGGGGGGGGGGTGGGTGTGTGTGTGGGTGTGTATGTATGTATACATACATACAAACTTCTTCAATGTGGTGGGAGTATTAAGCTTTTGTAAACTTGACCCACGTTATGTGCTCAGGGACAGAAAATAAAGATCAGTCACTTATTGACACTCTTATGTATGACACCTTCATTTCACGCACCTCTGCATAAAACACACTGCCATTGCAGGCAGCAAAAAAATGATGATAGAAGAGCTTTTTACTCTGCTGAATGCTGACTAGCATTAGTTCTCTGATCTATGCTTGGCTTTCTGCTCTGGCCTTGGTTTTTGAGGCAATGGAAAGAGCTGATGTGAGACAGAAGAACATGCATGCTGCTGACTCAGTTGAGATGAGACAAAAACACAGGATGAAGTAATGGGGGATTGACAGAGTGCTGGAAGCTAACAAGTGAGCTAGCACTCTCATCACTTAGGAACAATGAGTTCCCCTAGAGAAGACTGACTGGCAAGATGCTGCTAATTAGCTCATCAGGCTGGGGTAGGGGAGAGCTGATTAACCAATTAGCCATCAGCTGAGGGGTATAAAAGACACAGGAAAGAGGTGAGGAGGGAGGAACTGGGCTAGCTGAGCATAGTATGTGCTGAGATCTCAGGGAAAGGAGAGCACTGTTCCTCCCTGTTTCTGTAGGAAAGGGCAAGAAACACTGTAAATACTTGGCTGCATAAGACTGTAATGAGGACACACACAAGTGCCACTTGCTGGTGAGTCTGACGTTTCTGGGGCATCAAAGGATAGGGATGGAGCCTGCCCTCTTACAGGGAGAAATAGGGATAAAGGAAGTGGAAAATTCTAATCTCCATCTTGCCTTTGGATTCAGCTTTGCAGCTTGAGCTGGTTGGAACTTGGAATTGTTGTTCTTTGGGGAAATTCCCAACTCCTCTTCCCCCCTCCCCCCATTCTGAATTGGGACCAAAAACAGAAATTTCTCAGGGAATGAAATACCGGGATTTCATTTTGAATAACTTGATGACATTTTCTTTTTGATAAGGTCAAAATTGTTTCACTTTGAATTTATAGCCTTGGCTTAAATTTATAATATTAAGTTGAAATGTTTTGGCTACTGTATTGTCATGCCACTTACCAATTAGAATACCAGTTGAGCAAACATTGTACCAATTGTCAATTACCTCCCAGTATTATGATGCTTTGGGGTTCAACTTGGACAAGTAACAGGTTTTGTCACCCTCTGCCTGTTAACCCTGGGTGCCTCTGTGCTGTACAGCTTGAGTTCAGAGTACTGACACCAACATCATTATCGGAGCAAACTAGCCTCATCCTGGCTTTCACCAGCCTGGTTACTCCTTGCAGGATGACACCAACAGCCCCTTGAGTCCTGAGGTCTCCCCAAAAAGTCTTTCTCTGCAGTGCTCAGCCCCTCTGACTGTAGCACCCACAAAACCTTATAAAGTTTGCTGCTCCTTTAAAGATACTGTATACAGCACTAGCCAGTTAGGCTGAGGATTTTGCTATTCAGTCTGAAATACTGCACTGAAATGTGTAACAAAACAATATAAGTTTATTAACAAAGAACACATATTTAAGGGATACCAGGTAGAAAGGATAGGGATAGAAATTATTACAATCAATCAAAAGTAAAAATATGTTTCTAAAACTAAAGTCTAACTTAACAAAGTAGAGTCTTTTGTTCAAGTAGGTTTCTCACCTATATTCAGTTTCTGAAGATGTTCAACCCCCTTGGTTGAAAGGTTCCACTTTTCTCAGATGCAAGAACTCTGGCCTCTTCTTTCTGCCCAGTAATGGATGCCAAAATGGCTTTCTGTCCTTGCTTAAATCTTCCGAAGTTCGATGACCTCACTGCAGGAGGCAGGAAGATTTCCTGGAGCTGCAACTTCCATCCTTTGCTTAGTCCTCCATTCTCATTTGGCTGATGGCTTTGTCTACCTGGCATGTAAATGTAATTTCATTGTCTCTCTCCTTGATCGATTTACATTGGAGACGCATTCAAGCAAGCAGAACCACATTCCTTTGTCAAGATGGGGGTGACTTTAGCCCTGACTGCCAAACATCTTTTAGGAATATATTTCTGGCACCCATATGCATGCTGTACAGTAATATTGACTAGTGTGTTACCCGTTTGCATATGATATCTTACATAATACCTTTTATGATAACAATTGAGTTGGGGTACAACTGAGCTGGTCAGTCCAGCTGAGACTCATTGTTAAATATAAGGGAGCCTCTTCCCCTCTGGCACTGGGGTGCTCTTACGGATACACAAGCCTGCTGAATTTCCAACACAACTTATTGCAGCACCTAGTTTTTCCTATTCGAATCTTATTTAAAGAATGAGTTGGCCTGATTCTGCTGGACTGGTGAGATCTGATGGAATCAAGCATGAGGTAATATGGCTGCAGGTCTCAAATTGACCAAACCAGGGAAATCAAATACAAACCTCCAAAACTGTCCCCTCACTGATATGATACAAACAGCACAGAACACAATGTTGTGAATTAAGTCTGAAACGTTCTCCTTTGTTTTATTATGCTCTGACACTTTAGAAGTTCTCTGTTCGTTCTTGCCAAAATAAGCCTGTTTTTCTAAATTGGTCACGCTTTGGTTTGTGAAAGGAAAGCCCTTTGAAATAAGCTGGGGGTTTTGTTTTGGATGGTTTGGGGGGTTTTCAGTTTACAACGTTAGTGAGATGCTAAGTGAACTGTAGAGTTCTGTGAAATGTTTTGTATCTGAATGTGAAGCTGTTGCTGAAGGGTTGCATCGAACCCCAGCTTCCACTGATGTGTAAGCCAAAGCTCTGGTTCCTCTGAAGTGGAAAGCATCAATAGCATGATGAGTTGAAGTGCCAAAGATTTCTGTAACCCCTGTGTGACGTTGTGCAGTCTATATGGTTTTATGAAAACATAATAAGTGAATATAATGTAACTGGAATATGCTTCACGCAAAAGTCTCTTGTAAGGTATCATTACAAAGCTTATAATCTACTGAGTGTGATCATCCTATTTATATAAATGTACCACTCTTGTATCTAAAACTAGAAATATGAAATATAACTCTGAGGGCCTATTGTAATTATGCAAAGTATGGGCCATTAATAGTGGTTTGGAATCTTGATGACTCCCATTAACCAGGACCATTGTCTACAGATGGCTGTGTTTACCTGTTAGTCTTCCTGTGCTGGTAAGTGGGTAATGAAGTCTTGCAGTGACATGTGATCATGTCACCTGACCTGGAATCCATCTTTAACCTGGTGCTTTTCCAGTGGGGGTGGAAACCCAGAGGGACAAAGGGTTCCCGCCTTATGCAAAAGATTATATAAAGGGGTGGAAGAGAACAAGGGGGGAGAGGAGCCATCATGAAGAATCCCCTAACTATCACCTGAGATGCAACAAGAGCTGTACCAGGGGAAAGAATTGTGCCCGGGCCTGGAAGGTCTGAGAGAAAGCTTACTGAAGCATCTCTGAGGGTGAGATTATCTGTATTCAGTTTGATTAGACATAGATTTGCACATTTTATTTTATTTTGTTTGGTGACTTACTTTGTTCTGTCTGTTACTACTTGGAACCACTTAAATCCTACTTTCTGTATTGAATAAAATCACTTTTTATTCATTAACTCAGAGTATGTATTAATACATGCGGGGAGCAAACAACTGTGCATATCTCTCTATCAGTGTTATAGAGGGCGAACAATTTATGAGTTTGCCCTGCATAAGCTTTATACAGGGTAAACAGATTTATTTGGGTTTAGACCCCATTGGGAGTTGGGCATCTGAGTGCTAAAGACAAGCACACTTTTGTGAGCTGTTTTCAGGTAAACTTGCAGCTTTGGGACAAGTAATTCAGACCCTGGGTCTGTGTTGGAACAGATGGGAGTGTCTGGCTCAGCAAGACAGGGTGCTGGAGTCCTGAGCTGGCAGGGAAAACCAAAGCAGGGGTAGTCTTGGTACGTCAGGTGGCAGCTCCCAAGGGGGGTTCTGTGATCCAACCCATCACACCCTGATACATTCAGTGAATGGAAGAGCACAGCTCAAAAGCAAGCATAATGGGTTTTGGAGGGGGTGTGACCCAGGTCCCAGAAAGATGTGTTAATTCATCAGTGTCCTGAATTTAAAGCTATCCTTTCCAAAGTGGGGACCCTTTGGGAGAGTCAACCCCTGTTGGAACCTACGGTCAGCTTACACCCATCTGTGCACTGCAGGAAGGCCAAATTCATCTGTCATTCTATTGCAGTTCTCAAAACTGAAATAAATGGAGTGACAACAGGGATGAATTTGGTACTGAATCATTGTGCTGAATCAGCTGCCTGCAGTGGTTTGGATTATTAACACAATATCATACACTAAAGAGTTAGAATTAAAGGTGACAGGTTTTCTTTACCTTATGTGGAACATCGTTTTTCATTACTTCAAAAATAAACCAAGGACTTTCTGTATTGGACATGCTCCTTGTCACAGATGTTTTTTGCAAAGGTTTAGAGGTTCGGGAGAGGGCAAGCGAGCAAAAAGAAACCTGTATTTCCAAATTGCTGAAACCAGAAACTTAATATGGCACCTTTTGTGGCATTGCTTTCTGTGCCTATTTTGGAACCAATTGTTGGATTGAATCAAGGTATTGTGTTGCTCTATATCAGTGGTTCTCAGCCTGTGGCCCAGTTAGCACACAGCTGCAGCCCAGCTGTGTACTTAAAAAAATTCAAAATTTGCTGTTCTGGTCTGGCAGGGGGCAGGGCTGGCTGAGTGGGGGGGGGAGAGAGCGTAAGGCAGCCTGCAGGAGCGCTCCTGCCAGCAGGGTGCTAGTGAGTGCATGGACGTGGGAGAGTGGGTCTCTGGGTTGGCTTGGGGGAAAGAGAGGCTCTGGGCAGTGACCGGGTGGGGTGCTGGGAACTAGAGCTTTGCTGCAACACCCCCAGGTTTTAGGTAGGATTCCACTCTAGCCCAGCGCCAGGGGTCCTAGCTGCGCAGCGGGACTTGGGTCCTGGCTGCTGGGCCACACGCCTAGGGCTACCCTCCTGTCCTCACTCTGTGGAGGGATCTCTGGGTAGGGGTGTAGGGAACTGTGGTTCTCTACCTGTGGCCCACATAACATGTTGGGGACCTCATATGCGACCCACAATGATAAACAGATAGAGAACCACTGCTCTACATAATACTATGAAAATTCTGTGAACAATTGGGCCAGCTCCCAGCAAGGAAGCAGAATTTTTCTATACATTAGGCCCTCAACTGTTTTATTTTAAATCCTTTTAGTGATGATCCTCCAATGACCTGTCTAAGCAGATCATTCCATTGTCTAATTGTCTTTTCTGTTAAGTTTTCCTTAACTCTAACTTCATTTCTTTTTTTAAACTTCAAGTCAGAACCCGTGTTACCAAATTAAGAACTTTTCACTGTTTAGACCCCCAATTTTTTATTTTTATAGCTACTAAATGAGATTTTCCTTTGACACTTTTAAGCATCAAAATGAGTGCAGGTGTGTGTGTGTGTGTGTGTGTTTCTGGGTTGTTTGTGGGTCTTTCTGTTTGCTGTGCTGAAAAATTAAGGAATTATTAGTATAATTTTATTGCCAAAGAAAACTTAGATTTTTCTATTTAAATACTGTACAAAAAAAGCATAATTATTTTAATAAAACCACATAAGATTTCAGCTTATTCTGAGTATTATTGATTCTAAGGTTCACAAGAAGGTTTTGTAATCAGCATAGTAATTTGACTTCTTAATGAGGCTAGTCCTGTGAGAATTTGACTCATATATAGTATGTTTATGAATCTAATCAACCAGATGTTATCAAAAACAATTAAAGATGCTATCTTTTTTTAAACCCACACGAGAGCAAGAACTGAAATAGTGGAGTTTTGCTTATCTAATCATTAAAACATGGATTTGACTGAACTGAAATCAAGATGTATAATGACAAAATTCAAAACCCACAAAATGAGCTTCTTAAACAAATCTCTAAGCAAAAACCATTGGTATGGCAAAAGCTCTGAAGCTGTACTTAAAGCTAAGTGACAGTCATACTCCATATGTGTTTTTTAATAGGGATTTATTAAGCCACAACAGGATTTTCATTAATTGTTTCAGTTGCATTATGAGAGATGACCGTGAAGGGGGAGTGCCTTCAAAATCCAAGAAGTACATCAATACTCTACTAACGTTCTCCCTTTTGTGGCTTATTACCATTGTGGTATGGCTCACTAACTTTAATTTTTCATAAAATCATTATTTTTCCAATTTGAATAATTATTTCTGGTGAAAATGTCTGAGGAAATTGGTAGGTGAAAAGTTTTTTAAAAATTACCCTGTTTTTGAATCTAAAAAATATTAATAAACTTTTTTGAAAAAAGAATTCCTGGACCATATAAGCCATCCTTACTTCTCCTAGTCTTCAATAGCCCCGTTGCTCTTAGCAGGAGTTTGTGGCCTGGAGGCCATTAACAGCTCACTTTATACTATTAAAAACAAGGCCCCAGTCTTGCAATAGTTCTTTTCTAGATGTTCTCATATAACCCTCCTTGCCATAGTATCTGAGTGCTTTCCAGGAGTGTATTAGATGTTGGCCACATTGCTTGTCTCATCATTCGTTCTTCCTCTCATTCTCTCTGTAGGGGGAGAATTGTGTGTACAGTGGAGTGTTTGCTTTGGTAGGATGTCTTTTGTTTGCTTGTATTTTAAATGCTGCTATATGTTTGTTTTAGAGAAGGCAGGTCAAAGAAGTGTGCCTTATACTAGGGGTGGAAACTGGTGAGGTTTGTGATGGTCTTTAAATCATGAAAGTTCATTCCATGGTTTTGGATTGGCCTATGAGAGAGCTCTGCCTCCTTCACAGATGAGTTGCACGTGCCCTTGTGGTAGAAAATTCCATTGTGCCTGTGGAATAGGGTTGCTGACACCCTCCCTTATCCTGGAGTTTTAGGCAGTCTTTTAGACATGCTGGGCCCACATTTTGTGCCTTGATGATATGGGCTGAAACCTTGAACTTGACTTGATATTCTGTGGGAGACCAGTGTGGGGAGTGAAGAATAGGTTTGATGTTTGCAGTAGTCAGTGGCTTCAGTGGAGCTATCAAGGCTGATTCCCCACTCTGGCACATTGAGTGCAGAAGCTGGGGGCCGCAAGGATTCCAAAAATTAATACTGGCCACTCCAGGCTTATATTAAACTCCCAAGGTTACAGCTTCTCATTGACTTTGGATGGGTCGGTGCTGCCTCCACCCAAGTGCAAAAAACCCCTTTGGACCCAGGAAAGAGCATTATTCCTCCCTGTGGGGTACCCTCAAGCCCTTTCACCCTCCCTCCGGGGAAGAGCTGGGGAAAAAAACAAAGGAAATCAGCTGTTGCTGCCAGCTAATTAAACAACATATGCACAAACCTCTTAGGACACAAAAATCCAATCCTGTTCTTAAAAAAAGGTAAATTTTATTAAAAAAAAAAAAAAATCCATTTGGAACCTAGGCTTTTTGCTAGACTTTAAAAAATAATTACAAGAATTAAGCATTAAGAAATAAGAGAGAAACCTAATCACGTCTTCCTAGACATTTCCTGATCTACTTACATATCTGGGGTTTCAAATAAGTAGCTTTTAGATATGATCTGGTGATTTTCATGCCTGGCTTAAAGCTTTTTACAGCATAGTTCCAGCCCTGTCTCTGCTCTCTCCCCCCTCTTTCTGGAGAAGGATAGACAAAGAGATTTTTTTGGTTCTACCCCACCCTCCAAATTTAAAAAGTTCTAGCCCTCCCATTGGCTCTTTTGGTCAGGTGCCCACTCCCTTCCTTTTACCTATGGACTTTTTTAACCCTTTACAGGTAAAACAAGTAGAGAATAGCTACTAGCAGGGAATTTTGTAGGTAGCTGACTGGCTGGGTGTCCATAAAACGGAGTTATCCCCCGCCCCCTTCATTTATCACAGGAGCTATGACAACTTACACTGGCTGAGAATCTGCCCGTGAACATTTCCTAACTTAAATTTTACGCTGGAAGTTGGATAGAGTGGCTACAGCTCCACATGATCTACTGCTAAAAGGGCAGCATGTACACTGAACGGAGAGAAGACTTTAAAACTGTCACTTGTTCCTTCCAACCTCTCCCTAACATTTCCTCTCTAACCTTTTATGCCCTCAGGCTGTCTCTCTTATCTTTGTTTCCCCCATTAACTCCTCCTTCCTATTTAATACCATGTGTATGGCTGGGACCTCACAAAATACATATGCTCAACTGTGCCCAGGGCCGGCGCAACCCATTAGGTGACCTAGGACGCTAACATTTGGGGGGCGGTGACCCCAGCGGCCGAATCTTCGGCTGCCCCGGTCGTCATCGGCATTTTGGGGGCAGGACCTTTCGCTGCCTAAGACGGCAAAAAACCTGGCGGCGCTCCTGACTGTGCCCCATTCCAAAAAAAATCCAGCTCGCCAATCATAATATCTTTTTTTGGATAAGGTGTGTCCTCTGCTATGTCTAACCAGTTTCATTGCACAGTGTACCATTAATACCATTAAATCAGCCATGAGAGTCATGAAAGTTATGAACATTTGCCAGCCAAAGCAAACCCCCCAAAACTCTTGTCCTGCCCCTTACTATGATGATACTGATGGTGTTGAAAAAACTAATGATATTTGATATGCAGGGGTGAGGAAATTAAATTACTTGCGTTGGGCGTATAGATGGATAAAACTTTGCAAGTCTGCATTGAACAACACTCTGCTTCATGTAAAGAGAATACTTTTTAAAAGCTCCAGTGTCCTTTTATTTAAAACAGACATTTACTGCTCATAACAGGTACCAGGCTAACAGTCCTAGAGACTGAAATCTTCTGTTAATATTATAGAACTGAAGGAATGGACTGATTTAGAGGGAGGAGATATAATTCTTGGATGTGAGGGGATGTTCAGTCCTTAGGCACATTTAGCCCTTGGCCTCTCTACTAAGAGAGCTGATAGGTTTGCCTGTCAGTGGCAACTACAGTGGTGGGTTTTGTGATGTTTCAAGTAGGAACTGGAATGAAATAATCAGCTCCCTTTTTAAATAGTTCACATTTAATTCATGTGAGCCAAAATAGGAAGACAACTTGCAGCCTTTATAGATGGCATGTAAGAGTTTGTTCAAACATCTCCATGCCATGTGATCAAAGTGCTGCACAGTTTTTGAGCTCAAGTATCAGGGGGTAGCCGTGTTAGTCTGTATCTACAAAAACAACAAGGAATCTGGTGGCACCTTAAAGACTAACAGATTTATTTGGACATAAGCTTTCGTGAGTAAAAACCTCACTTCTTCAGATGCATAGAGTGAAAGCTAGAGGGTTATGAGTCGGGTGCTAGGATGGAGGCTCAAAACGTTTATATAAGCTTCTTGCAACATCCAAACCTTAGGACCTTTTAAAAGTTACCTCTCTGTACTGATGACATCCTCCTTGTGTTAGTGTGCAATAATGCATTTATACAGGTGGCAAATAACCATTTTAGTTCAACTGATGAGCTCATTTGCATTGATCTTAGTTGACAGAGTAAAGTTACTTCAGCTGAAATCCTTGATTGCTTTAACAAATCAGTCCCAGAAAACTTTGAAAAAAGAAACCAGATGATAGCATCATATGTCTTCTGCGGCTGAACAATAACTTTAGCTCAGAAACTTCTGAATATATATATATATATATATAGCGCACTGGCTTGTAATGATAGTTTGAGGTGTTTGCTTTACTAGCAAAATCTGTGTCCTTTGAAAGGATGAACAGTATCTCTAGATGAGTAATGTACATCTGTGCTGCACTATATCAATATGCCCTTTTCATAAGTACAGTGTTGCGAGAACGTGTGTGAAATAGAAGCAGGTGCTAAATACTGTCTTTTGGATGGTGATTTTCTTCAGTTTTTTTCTGAATTCTCTGTGGATGACATTTTAGTTTAAGATAGGCATATTAGCTGGCTAATTTACTACAGAAACTGATACATTAAATCTCTGCTATATTGATTATATTACTTAGTAAGAGGCTGGCAGTGTTTGTAAGCGGCTGGCAGTGTTTACCTGAAACACCCTGTGCTGATAACAAGTATTGACCCTGATGGGAAAGGGTTTAGTTGGTTCTACTGACTGAGGGAGGCAGGTGCTTTAGGATCTCACTTAGGTTTATGGGAAGTGTGAGTGGATTTATGGAGGAGAGGATTGAGGATGGGCTAAGCAGTTCAGAGAGCAAACCCTAGGTGCAGCCACACCTGGAGAGAAAGTTTGAGTGGGTCTTTATATTCTTACTGTTGCTTTAAAAAATAAAATTAAAAATAAACCCAAACCCCAGGAAAGAGCTGAAGTTGGACTTTTTCAACTGTGTAGACTAGGCGTGTAGAACAGATTGGGAAAGACATCTGGTGAACCAAACCTTCATCTTACCATCTATTGCAATTCAGATTCTGATCTGATTTCTGCAGTTTTGGCCCATCTCAACTATCATTGAAGACCTGCTCCTTTATCATTAAAACAAGACACTGAGTGACTGAGCTGGGCTATCAGTCAGTGGTTTGTGTGCATATGAATTTAAAAAATTGTCACAACTGACCCACACCACAGCAATAGCAGAAACTTGAGACAAGTTCATTTCAGCACTGAAATACATACAGTACGTACTAGCAGATCAAATGAAACACATGTTGAGTAAAACGTGATTATCAGAATATGCAGTAAAAAGATGACAAGGAGTCTGGTGGCACCTTAAAGACTAACAGATTTATTTGGGCATAAGCTTTCGTGAGTAAAAACCTCACTTCTTCGGATGCATAGAGTGAAAGTTACAGATTTTTTTTGTAGATACAGACTAACACGGCTACCCCCTGATAGTAAAAAGACGGTTAACAGTTAACACAACACATGTTTGTAAAATACATAAGCTTTGTTCCTATTTTTGTATATTTTTTTTAAAGGAGTAGATGGTCATCAAAGACCTGAACTCCCATGAAAACCTATTACGTATTCGATGTAAATGTGAGCATAGGAGGTGTTCTCTTACACTAACATTTAATTTAATCATAAAATAAAACCTTACAGATATGAACAAGAAAGCTGAGCTGCTATTCAATAAATCCTCCTCTTAAAATACAGGTAAGTGTAGCTTAAATACAAACTGATATGGTGAAATCCTAGCCCCATTGAAATCGGTAATAAAGTCCCCTTGACTTCCTTTGGAGACAGGACTACATCCGAAGCTTGTAAATATCCAGAGATGACTTTGGGGAGAGAAATTAACTGATTTGAGTTTAAAGATGTAGGTCTTCCTCATTGTTTTCTGGAAAGGTTTCTGAGTCAGGAGAGCACAGTTCAGTTCCATTCTTGAAGGTCACTGACTTGCTGTATGACCTTGAAAATCAATTACTTAACATCTCTGTACCCATCTGCAAAGCTATGTTGCTTTCACAGTAACAGATTTCATGGATCACAATTCACCATTTGTGATAAAACAAACCATAAAATCTAAGGGCTAGATTCCGAATTTAGGCATGCTCTGAGCGAGGCTTTGTAAAAAGCATAGCTCCAAATCATAATTCCTTACCCATGTCATCCTTGCTCCTGTCAGTGGTGGTAATTTACTGCTTGTTTACACGAGCCTTTTGTTATTACTCAGCAAACACTGGCTCAGCTAGTCTGTCCACTCAGTGAGGGAAGAGGCTGTGGAACTAACCCTTTGCCCCTCTTCATCCACAGCCTGCCCACCTGCTCTGAGGAGGAAGTAGCTGGATTTGTAACCCCACTCACTTTAGGTAGTTCATTTACGAGTGAAAGGTTCTTCCTCTCTCTTCTTCCCTGTGCTGGTACAGAGTCCAAACCACACTCCATCTCTAAGGGGAGGGGGGAAGTGAAACTTAAACATTGTGCTAGTATTCTTATTTGATTAGGGTTACCATTCATCCGGATTCCCCTGGACATGTCCGGCTTTTTGAGTTTAAAAATAGTGTCCGGGGGGAATTTGTAAATGTCTGGATTTCTCCCCCCCCTTGCAGAGCGCGGCATGGCTGACAGGGCAGCCAGCCGGATCGAGCCATTCGCACGCTGCATGAGGGAGGATAGAGTAACTGAGAGGGAAACACATCTTTTTGTTTCATGATTTTATGCTGTTTAATTTTGTTCAATGCTTAGATACTGCATTCATAGGGGGCCCTATACAAAAAGCTAAGGTAAGAGAGAGGGAGCTCAGCCCTGTCTAAATTTTTGTGGGTCTTTTTTTCTTTCCCCTCCTTCCTCTGATGATCTCACTGACCGTGACTTCAGGAGAGATTAAATCATTGGGAAGTGGGAGAGAGGAACAAACTTTGAGAATTTAAGATAACAGTGACCCTCCTCTCTCAATCAACTTGAGAAAATGTTTTAGTTCTTAGTTGCTTTTTTCAGTTATATACCAGAACACTCATAGCACACTTACAAAGTACTGATGCTGACTACTGAGCTATGGAGTTTAATATTGCCAAGAGAAAGCTACTGTTTTGCTCTTTTGGGAAAAACACACACTTTTTCCTCTGGTGCAAGTGAATTACAGCCCAGCATAACTATACAATAGAGAGACTACTTAGTCACCTTTGCAAAGCTTTTTGAAATCTATGGATGTCAAGCACTTTTTGTTTTGTTCTTGTTTTTGTCTTGTATGTTGATGGTATTCTTCCAACTAATGGAGGTATTTCAAATAGATATGAAGTAAAAATTCATATCCTCGATTAATAAAAAGAGCACCTTATTACGATTCCTGTTAAAGAAGAATAAGATCTGATTCCTTCCGTAACCAATGTTATTGAACATCCACTATAACAGTACTTAATTCTGCACCACTTAGTTACATTAGTAATCTTTACACAGTTGCATCTGAAGAAGTGAGGTTTTTACCCACGAAAGCTTATGCTCAAATAAATCTGTTAGTCTTTAAGGTGCCACCGGACTCCTTGTTGTTACAGTTGAGTAGTTGCTACATTTGTGAAAAAGGATTGCAGGGCTGGATCTTTAGTTAATTATATCTTATAAAAATGGACATAGGAATTAATTATGATTTCTTATAAAAAAAAAAAAAAGGCCCTTCATTTTCAATATTCTATCCACTATCTCAGTATCCAAGTGCTGATGGTTACTGTTAGTGATAACCTAAACATATCTATAATATTATCACATTTATTTGCTTCTCTTCAGTTTGTAAACAATTAAACTAAGCCTAACTTAATAAAATGTGCCCAACTACTCTTTTTGAAAGGACTTTAGTATAGTATTATATTCAGTTATAAGTGCTTCTGCACAATAGTTTTTTGAGGGGACACTCTAGCATACATCTCAACCTGCTCAATCAAGCTAAAGGCCTGGCAATGCATCCATACGCAGAGAATTTGTAGTTAGGTAGAGGTTAGTTAATGTACTTAGCCCTGTTCCTCTAGTGCAGACAAGCCTAGAGTAAAGGATGTGCCATGTTGATTTGTGGGATGAATATAAAGGGAAGAATCACAATCTCTAGTTAGAGATCTGGAGCTGAGAGAAGAGGCTGGTTAGGATTTCTGCTTCCTCTCCTTTTCCAGAACTGAATGAACTGAGTCACAATTTAGGTTTTGGCTGCAGGAAACTGCACTATACCTCGGACTTTGGCTGGAAGAAGCCCTGTTGTATCATTTTGCTCCTTAAAGGAGCAGGACATTAATTACATTTACTTGTTTTTCAAGAAAGCACACTACCGAGGTGTTTACATTTTATCTAAATGTGCAGAATCTTCTCCTGAAACCCCTGTCACTGGTGTGTTTATAAAAGAAACTGAAGCTTAGAGATTTAGCACCATATTCTAATACCCTTACTTCTTGCTTTGAGTTGGATCGTATCCTCAAATAGACCCACTGTGTTCAGTGTGGGTAAGGGTATCAGAATCTGGATCTATGTGACTAGCCCAAGATCACACAGCCAGTCCGTTAGAGATAGAAATAGAACCCAGATCTTAGCCTTCTCCTCTATGTTAGCCACTGAACCATGGGTTGGCTATGTTAAATAATACTTTGTACCAGTTTCTTACAATGTTACATGTTTAAGTTCTTCGAGTGATTGCTCATGTGTATTCCACAGTAGGTGTGCATGCCCTCCACGTGCACCGGTGCTGGAAATTTTTCCCTTAGCAGTACCCGGACTGGGGGAGCACTGCTGCGACCCCTGGAGTGGCGCCTCTATATCACGCCATAAAGGGGGCTGCACGCTCTCCCCACCCTCAGTTCGTTCTTGCCGCCAGTGAAGGTAGTCAGAACTTTTGCTCCAGCATTGCTGCAGCGTCTTCCTTAGTAGTATGATCTTCGACCATTACTAGTTTCTACAGTTAGTAGCCTGGCTCGAAGCGTGCCCCGAGCCCCAGGCTTCAAGTCGTGCGATTGCTGTCGCAATTCCATGTCCAAAAGCGATCCGCACTCCGAGTGTCTTCGCTGTCTGGGCAAGGCTCACATAAGTGAGCGCTGCAAAATCTGTAAGTCCTTCAAGCCTCGGACTAAGCGCGAACGTGAGATCCGACTCCGGGCCCTGCTTATGGAGTCGGCACTGGCCCTGGCACCAGTGCTCCGAACCAACCGGGCACCGTGTCTTTGGTGCGGAGCGACGCCCCATCCACCAGTCGGCACCTCTCCCCGTTAAGAAGTAAGGCAAGACCCAGCAGCGCCGAGATAAGGACAGAGGTGAGGCCGGACCCGAGTTGGGCAGCCCACGATCCCCCTCAGGACCCAGACCTCCAACTCATGTGGAACGGAGTAGTCCGGCCCCGTCAGCGCATGCCTCCCCGACAATGCGGATTCCGTCGACAAGAGGCAGCTCAGGCACTGCGAGACATCCTCGTCCTGCCGGTACCGAGCGGGCCACCTGAGTCGGGCCCCCGGTCCCATGGGAAGCTGCCGCTGGGTGCCTACCAGCCATCACCGGCCAGGTCGGAGGTAGAGGTCTCTGCTCGATCCACAGGGCCTTCCTGAAGCCTGCGACAGACCTCCACTCCATTGTCGGGGTCGCCTGGGAGCAAGTCGCCGGAGTCGTCCTCGGCCCACAGGAGCCACAGACACCAAGACAGGAAGCGTTGACTCCCCTCGTCCAGCTGAAGCGATAGCAGGTCTCGACACCATTGGCACTGCCAACCATACCACGGTGCGCGCCATGCTCGTAGCGTATCCGGACAGTCACCGTCACCGAGGCGTCGTAGCTGCGGCCATCAATGGGACACCAGAGATAGCACCTCCTACGTATATGTTTCATCATCGTTGAGGTCTAAATCCTGGGGCCGGACTCGACGTGGACGGGACTGGTCGAGCAGCTCATACGGTACCGTGCGCTCCTCGGCCACCTCTGCCTCAGCACCCAGCCGTCCTTCCCCGGGCCACATCATCCCCCAGGAACATGTAACCCTGGTAGGACCCTAGATGACTCAGTGGCAAGGGGCACCATGGCAAGGACAGTGGTGCCAGTGGGCACCGTGGTCCCAGGTGCCCGCACCGCCAGAGCCCCGCTCTGTGGCTGGGGCATCCCAAGCCCACTCGGTGTCCCCACCTTGGCACTGAGACCAGTCCTTGGGGTCCATGCCACCGGTACCGCACCCGGACTAGGACACGGAGTGCGACATACTGGCACCGACCAATGTCCTAGGGGCCGTCCCGGTCGTCGCATCGGCACCGGACGAGTACATAGCGGCACCGCCCCCTCCTTCTCAGGAGGACTTCAAGGCGCACCAGGAGCTCCTTCAGCTGGTAGCCACCAACCTCCAGCTGCAGGGAGATGGAGGAGCTGTTGGACAACTTGTTAATGTCCTTCGGCACCGGGCTGTGTGGCATTACCGCTTCACCAAGGGGTAGCCAACATTTCCATTGGCCTATGGCAAACCCTGTCCTCTCTGCCGCCCATTTCCAGAAAGGCAGAATGGAAATACTTTGCCCCAACAAAGGGGCATGAGTACCTTTACACTCATCCTACCCCGAACTCATTGGTGGTGGAGTCCGTCAACCACCATGAACAACACGGCCAGCCCGCACCAACCCCCAAGGACAAGGAGGCCAGGAGACTGGACACTTTTGGGGAAAAATGTTTATTTCTCTGCCACTTTCCAGCTCAGGGTGGCGAACCATCAAGCACTCCTGAGCAGGTATGACTTTAATTTGTGGGGCTCCTTGCCAAAATTTGAGCCTTCCCTCCAAGAGCAGGACAGGAAGGAGTTCAGGGCTCTAGTTGATGAGGGTGCGGCGGCAGCGAAAGCAGCTCTCCAGGCCGCCTTGGATGCAGCTGACACGGCAGCTCATTCAATGGCCACGGCTATCTCCATGCGACGGGTGTCGTGGCTTTCCCTGTCGGGGCTGTCAGTTGAATCCCAGTCCTTAATGCAAGACCTGCCATTTGACGGCAAGGCGTTATTTGCGGACCAGACAGACACTCGTCTGCATGGGATGAAGGATTCCCGCACCACCCTGCAGACACTTGATCTGTATCTCCCACTGGCCAAGGACAAGCCCAGACCATAGACCTTGGTTCCCCCTCCACGGGGCAGATATGAGCCCCCGTCCAAGAGGCCTAGGGACCAGAGGCGCAGATCACAGCATCAATCCTGCTCGGCCCCATGCCCCAGACCCTCGAAGGGCAAGAGGCGTTTTTGACTGTTCTGTAACTGACGTTCTTTGAGATGTGTTGCTCAGGTGTATTCCACATCCCGCCATCCTTCCCCTCTGTCGGAGTTGTCTGGCAAGAAGGAACTGAGAGTGTGGTGAGCGCGCAGCCCCCTTTATGGCGTGATATAGAGGCGCCACTCCAGGGGTCATAGTGGTGCTCCCCCACTATGGGTACTGCTAAGGGAAAAACTTCCAGCACCAGTGCACGTGGCGAGCACGCACACCTACTGTGGAATACACCTGAGCAACACATCTCGAAGAATGCCAATTACGGAACAGTTAACTGTCCTTTAGTAGAAGATGGTCTGCCTCACCTCTTTTGACCTCTAGATATTTCTTGTCATGTCTCAAATTCAAGAACTGTACAGCTCTGACTTTCTTTCAGTTGATTATTAATTTAAATGCTAGTCAAATATATTCAGAGTTCATGGAAATAAAACATCAAAGGATGTTGATGAGTAATTTATTACCTTAAATTAAGTGTGAAATACAAAAACAAGAGGTACAGCTTGCTTAACAGAGAATTGCAAATACTGACAAAGCTGTTTTAGAGGAGTAAAATGCTAGGTTTTTTAGTTTAGTTTGGACTGTCAAGTGTGACTGGGGTTTAGTGATTTCATTTGTCCAATTACATTTTGCTAGATAATGACGGGCAAATACTGTTGCTTTCACCAAGACTGAATAAACAGATAAAACTAGTCTGTAAGCATGACAACAGTCTGCCCATTGAAACCTGAGTAAATTTGAAATCACTTTACTGAGGACCTAAATGATGGACAAACAAAGCACAAAAACAGTGTGACTATTCCAATGAGTAAATCACAGCATGATTGGCTCCAGGGGGCCCAAGTTGTCTTTCATATATATGCCAACCTGATGATGGACTTTATTGGCTATTGCAAATGTAGCATGTATTGGAGGCCAATACTTAACCTGAAGAAGTGGTTGAAGGCCAATAGTATCAATCACATGAGAATCCAGGAAGATGAAACAGATGTTAACCATCACACAATAAGTAATATAACATGAACAAAAATGTTGGGCCTTTAGCGTATTCCTTTCACCAATGTGTAGCTTCAAACCAAATAACAGCAAAACACCTGGCATTTTATTTTGCTATGTATGAGAGAAGCCCTATACATTTTATTTTGTTTTAATTTTGAAGGCACTAAATATAACTCATCATAGTGAAACAAAGATGGGTTCCCCTGAAATAGACTGATATTGGCCCCTACACACAGACCAACAGTGATGGAAGCATATATCTCTGCCAGAATAAAGCTTTCTGGTGATTAGTAAGACATTGGAAAGATAGGACAAGGCAAAAGCTCTTACCCATCATTTTAAAATGAGTTCTGCCAAGAAGGTAGGTGAGGTTAGAGTGCAGAGACCCACCTCAATAAGACCTATAAAGAAAGGTTCAAATATTGCCATCCTAAAATCATCCTCTACATTACAGGCAGAGTGTGCAATGGTTACAAGGCGAGCGTAATATTGTCACTGCTGCTCAAGCCAGTAAATGTGCAGGCTGCTATATTCTCTACAAGTTGCAAGCAGCAGAGGAATCCTGCTGAGGCCATGCTAAAATGAAATTACAGTAGTCAAACTTGTGGTTATAAGTGTGTTGTGAGATAAGGGCACAATCTGTGCAAACTGCTCAGCTGGAAGAAACCTTTCCATAATATTTCTGACATAAGACTGGCATTGGAATTGCATGGTCAAAAAACCCACAAAGGTGCTTAACTAAAGAGTAAAAAACAGGTTCCCACTGCATATGGAATTCCTTTTCCTACCATCTGCAAATTCAGTTTGGTTAATACAAGCCTGATCCTGCAAACCTTAAGTCCTGAAGTATTCTCATTGATTTCAATAGGAGTAATTGCTTGAGTAATGGCTATAGGGTGACCAGAGGTCCAGATTTTATAAAGACCGTCCTGATTTTGGGGTCTTTTTCTTATATAGGCTCCTATTACCCCCCCCCACCCCCATCCCGATTTTTCACACTTGCTGTCTGGTCACCCTAAATGGCTGCCAGTGTGAATAATGGTTGCAGAAGTGAACCCTGAATTTGTAATGCCCTTAGTAGCCTAGAAAGTAGCAATAATACTCTATATGGCCAGACTAAGGCAGAATTGCTGAACCCATACACAATAATATTTGTACATGCAAGTCTGAGTTTACATCAGTCTCCTGCAGTGATGCACATTCTCCATCCTCATTTGTGCGTTCTTAATACAGTACAGTGAAAAGTTGTGTTTTGGGATTTTTTAGTTTAGAACAGTATAATGTTTTCATCTGCCTCTGGGTACCTATTGGTCTTCTACTGATACACTCTCTTGTTTCTGTTTCCACTTGAAATACAGACCAGTTTTTCTTGTGTAACAAATATTGTTTTTCTGGGGTATTTCATTTGATTACTTTAATTTTTTTTTCATGTGACGATCAGACACCACTGAGAGGAGTGTCAGTATAAAACTCTGACAGAGAGCTTTTAGCTTCTATTCCAGAGTTTAGGATCCTTTTTATATTAATTAAAAATACAGCCACATAAGAGAAAATTGGAAGCTTTTCTGTACAAAACCACACTACTCCAGATTATGTTTCCAGGTTGATTAAAAGTGTAGCTTTATGCACAGTGCACTGTAGTAATGCAGTCTTGAAGTGACTAAGCAATGGATTATGGTAACAAGATATGAACAGGAAAGAAATTGTCACAATCTGCTATTCAGACAAAGGTGAAAATGCCTTCTTAAACTCTGCTCTGTGATCATGCAGCAGGAGACCCAGCAATACCCTCAGGTTGTGAAGTTGAGTTGAAAATGGCATGCACAAACCCACAACATATGGGCTAGATATAATCCACTCATAAATTTCTAGTTGCTTCCCCTAACCTGCCAGTATCACCTCAGTCTTCTCTAGATTGATTTTCTGCCATCTAGATCTCATCTATGTCTAAGGCTCCAATTCCCTTTCCTAATCTATTGTGATGTACAGACTGGGTGGTGTAAAATAGAGATACAGAACTGGCTCGGTGTCCCAGGCTTAGTTTGTCCTCAGTCAAACACACTTGTTAGTTTCTCAGCTTGCAGATATTTTCCAGTTTAAGATTCTACAGTAATTTATTGGAAGATTTCTCTCTGAAGGATTCACTGTTCATTTGCCTATTGTCTATGACCATCAGATGCCTTGAGAGTAGGGTAGTTTCTATAACCAGAAGCATATGTTCATTTGGCAGAGAATGTGTATGGAAAAAAAGTGTTCCTCTGCATATACGAATGAGCCTGTGTTGGTCCTGAGCAATCCCTGCTTCATGCTAAGAAAACAATTTGATTTCAGTAGAAACACTTTTTTCCTTGGGAAAAGATGTTGGTCCTTAAGTGCATACCAGTAACTGGAAATAAATCTTTTATTTTACAAACTAAGCATGATTAATAAATATTGGCCATAACAATGGTTGGTAGACTAAGTGGTGATAGAAAGGGTAGGGAATAGAGAATGCAGAACTCCTGCTACACGTCTGCTGCTTTACAAGTAGCAACATGAAATAAATTAGCCTAGATATAGGCCTCACCTTCAGATTGGTGAATGACCTAGACTTCCATTGACTTTGAGAGTTGAGGGTAGTCAACACTTTGCAAGATTGTGCTCTAGTCTGGCAGTAGATGACATAAGTGTTGTAGTTTAAATCTGTCATAGTTATGCTTTCTATTTATTACTAAATGGCACACTTTGTGCTTTTCATTACTCTTGTTCCTGTGTGTCTGCAGGCTCAGAAGAACAACACTGCGTGTGGTTCATAATCTGCTCCTATTCAGAGGCTTCCTTCGTAAGCTTAGGGTCTAAGGATATTTTTTAATTAACCGTTTCAATTTAAGAAAAAATCAATAGGGCTGTGGTGTGGTTGGGAAGAGGAGTATGGTATTTCATAAAAAGTCTCACCAAGCAACCAGAAATTCTGAGCCTTTTTACAGTGGCATTACTGAGGATCCCTTTGTTTTCTTATATTTTTTTGTTTGAGAAGTGAAAAAAGACATGATTACAAATGCACCATCTTTATGTAATCTATGATTAAAGGTCACTTGACCAAAATTAATGATCAGTGACTGGTTATTAATCATAACTTTGAAATGTCAGTGTTTTCAGTGTTACTGAGTTCACCTATATTCGCTGTGGCCAAAATACAATATGCATTGTTACAGAGATGAGTATATTTTCAAAATGTTCGTGGATTTGACACTTACATTAATGAAGTAGTGTGGCTATGTTCTTGCACAACTCTTAAAATATTTTGGGAAGACGGGAACCTTTTGGGATTGGTTGACTGACAGTAGGCTATGGCTATGAGATGATACTCATGACTGACTATGACTCTGTAAGGCAGTAGTAAGAAAATGTGGGAAACTGGTGTTGCAAAAAATCCAATTTTAATTGGAGCCTATTGGAAATGCTGATTTCAAGCATAGATAAATTTCAATGAAGTGCAAATGAGACTTATCCAGTAAGTCCCATTAACGTCTCTGCATCTCACCCTGTCTCATCCTGGCAGAGATCAAGGTTCCATTGTATATTCTCTATTCCCTCAACTGGTGAGTACAGAGAATCAGCATTTCTTTTTTTAAAGGAAAAAATGAACCAGATAGAGAAATCCTTATGTTAGATACCAGCTGGGGATAATGGAGGGGCCTCATTCAGGTTCTAACTGACTCCATATAATAGGTACCAAAAGACAGAGGGGGAACCCATTCACCAGCTTGACCACAATGATTCATTGAGGTCTTGGGTAAATATTCCTTCCATGGATAATGGCTGAGTTTCAGTCATGACAGTCAACATGTCTGTTGTTCTTCCTAGTTTATTTATGAAAACAACATGATTAGCCAGAGGGAAAATCAACTTCTGTTCTGGGTGAAGCAAAGTTTCCTATTGCTGATTTGCGCTGCCCATCAAGGGGGAGGTGAACACCAAGATTTACATGACAAAGTTGGGTTAGACAGAGTGGAACCTGCACCCAGAAATACCCTTACTCAGAAGTCAATTTGGTGGGCTGGTGATTGACCTCTTTGCACCTGTAAACAGCAAAAAGTGCCCCATCGGCTCTTCTTGAGTCTGGACCCAAGATGGGAGATAGTGAATGACACCTTGCTCATCTAGGCAATGTTCTCCTATATGCTGGCCACATTTTCCATTGCTTCCCAGAGCCATACAAAAGATAAGAAGAAGAGAGCAGCAATGATACTGTTTGCATTTCTGGCTGAAGAGTCTCTCAGGCTTCATTAACCTAGCATTGGAACTTCAGATGTTTCTATTTCATAAAGGACCCTGCTGTTGCTTCTAGTTTGTTTTAAAATGAAATAACACAGCTCTCTTCCTTTTTATCCTCTGAAAAGCTGTTCTTGAAAGTCAAGGATTTTGTTTGTTTTAAAAAGGACTTCAGTAGAGTAAGGAGCCAGAATGAAGTAGTTGGATATCAGGATTTAGTGTTTCACAACCTCATATTTTACAAAAAATCTATCTTGGTAGCTGTGGAGCTATTATATTGAACATCTTTTATGAATCACCTTTCATGTTTTTCCCTTAGAATGACCGCTTTAAAATTGAAACTATCTCTAAGTTTAAAAAAATGACATGCAAATGTCTCAAAAGAATGTGTACATTTTTGATACCTGAAAATTTGTTTATATTTTTCACATATTTTCTTTCATATTAAACAGACATTGAATTTATCAAGTTGCTTTGTAGGGGCACTGCATGTGGATTGAGTCGCATATGACTTAACATCGTAATGCTGCCTGAGGGTTACAAGCCTTTTGTTGCTGTTTGATGTTCTAGAATCATGCCCTCAATAGAACAAATTTAATGGAAGATATAATTGCAAAAAATGCAATCTTAGGATGAGGGATCACTTTTCCCCCCCCTGTCTAAAATCATGATTTAGATCACTTGAACAGGGAACAAATTCAAATGTTAAATCAAATTAGCAAGAGCCAGGCTAATGTGAAAATGACTTTGACTGCTAGGAAGTCAGTGAAAGATTTTTTTCCTGACTGAGGAATATGGCATTAGACAAATGGAGCATAAGTATTTCTGTATTTTTGCGTTGATGGTAGCTAAAAATCCTATTTCCGGATTATAGACTCATCTGGAAATCACTGGGTGTCCAGAGTTGGAAAGAACAGTCAACCCAATTGACCTATTACCTATATCAAGATGCAGGGTCCAATCTTGCATTAAAGTCAATGAGAGTTGAATGTGCTTTGCAAACCAAGGAGGCACTCAGTACCTCCTAGTATTGTGTCCTGGATTCTTTCAAGGACAAGTCTTCCACAATGAATTTCAACTTTGTGGACACTGGTGGGAAAGACACAGGCCGATTTAGTTGTCCTGTATCAAATTTTCTAAGCAGTCTCTGTGGAATATATTTATTTTCACCTATGATCAATATAATCTTATATCATAATGCCAAAATAAAGGTTACTGTAGTCAGCATCTGCAGGGATGTACAGAAGAGGCTATATGGCCCAAGGAGTTTCCCTCTGCCTTCTGTTACCCCCGTACAGAGGCTGGTCAAAATCCCACAGTCTCTACTCCTTTCTCTCTACTCATATCTTTACTAGCTGTCTGAAAGGGAATGGGATCTGATGGGGTCAGGGTCTAGGTATGGTCCCACTCCCATCCACAGCAGCTAGTGGACCTGGCCTGGCTCAGAGAGGAGAGCATGCTGCATCTCTCCAAGGTTGTTGAAGATACCACTCTGGCATAGGCACCACAGGAGGAATTTTGGCTAACATTCCTGCTGGGTGGGGTGGGGGTTCCAGCCACAATTCATCAGTTCCAACCATAATTCATCTCCTTTGCACCATCCTTTAGCACAGGTTCAGCATCCAGGGCAGAATATTATGGCAACTAAATTCAAAAATAAAGTAATGCATGTAGGTTACTGGAGACTTTCTCCCCCCTTGTCCTCCCTCTGCCCCCCATTTTCAATATACTATACTCTGTATACTTAAGGTGTTTCGTAGGTTAGTGTGTGTGTGCGCACATACAAATTATATATGACAGTGGGGATTTTTTTCACATTCCTGCAGATGATTAGTTTAAAAAAAAAACAGTTCCATTTTTCTTCCAATACGTAGTCAATAAAGAGTCATTCTTACTGCAAAGTATCAGCAGGGTAGCTGTGTTAGTCTGGATCTGTAAAAAGCGACAAAGAGTCCTGTGGCACCTTATAGACTAACAGATGTATCGGAGCATAAGCTTTCGTGGGTGAATACCCACTTCATCATCGCGTCTGACGAAGTGGGTATTCACCCATGAAAGCTTATGCTCCAATACATCTGTTAGTCTATAAGGTGCCACAGGACTCTTTGTCGCTTCTTACTGCAAAGCTACAAACCTGGCTATGCATACAGTAAAGAACTGTTCAAAATGAATATTCATATTATTCAGTATAGTAAACCAGAATAAGCACACCCTTAAATTAGTGTTGAGTGTAGAAATAACATCATAATCCCATCTCAACAAACAAAGATGGTGGTAATAAACTTTGTCGTCCTTCCACTCAACATTATATAAAACTTAAAAACTGCAAACTGAACAAAAAATGGCAGAAACTGTTTAAAATTTGTCAATATGAAACTGTATTATACTGTACTAAAGATTTCTGCAATTTAAATTATTTTTTCATTGTACGGGTTACATTTTCAAAAATTTGTACCTACAGTGTTTTAGTTCCAGTTTTTGCATTGATAGAATGCAGAATTTGGGTGAGCAGATGGCATTTGTGCATGTAAATATGGTAGTTTAGATGCTCTGATTCTGTCTAATGTAACTGTAAATGATTTAAGAAGGAGTTTGAACCTTCTTTTAGTTTGGCCTGATATGTGCACTTGGTATGGCAAAGAAATATCTCGTGATGAATAGGTAACTGTAAATCTCTCCATGGGAACTGAAAGAATTCTATCCTTTTTCTAAAATAAGTTTGTAAGCAACCTTACTCTGCTGGAGTTTCAACCCTGCTCTGAACACCACAAATACACATGCTCAGTATATAAAGTCCAAACTTATCCCTGGCCTGGGGTCTGGTTTTATTGGCAATTGAAATAATACAATATAAACTTTAGACTAAACTTTCTCTCCAAGCTTGGCTATTGCAGAGGTCATCTCCATCTCAGACCCAGTTATTTGTTCTCCAGACAGATGTTCAACTTCTCTATGACCTTATGGGAGAATTCTACGTCTGCCAGTTAGTATAAAACAGAAATAATTGCAGCACGCATTCATGTAGGGCTCGTACTTGAAACACAAACACTCAACTAAGCCCCTTGCATAAGGATGCATGATACTAGTGCCTACCTTCTGCTTTCTTCTAATAGGACTCAATCCAGCAGTCCTTCCATATGTAGAATTCCTGTCAATTAAAGTCGGAGTTACACATTGATCAGGGTTGAGCTTCGATATGTACCATATTCAAATACAGGATAACTTTATGAAAAGTGCTGCCCACTAGTTTGTATTACCATGATGTGTAGTATAGACCAGATTTTCAAAACTTCTCTTCTACCTTGCCTAGTGAAAACCATGTTTTTAAATTTAGTCTTGATTTCCCTTTTTATGCCCTTCTGGTTGCTGTTGCTTACAAAAGAAGCAGTAAGAAGTTAGATAAAGAAATGTTTTTCTCCAGGAATCTTTACCATTTTTAAAAACTTTTTTTAATCTGTGGCTTTGATTTTTATGGTAGTATTGAAACCAGCTATTGGATTTCAGAGTGAAAAGACTGAGTTACTATGGCTACACAGCAGCCTGAAAGCTTAAAAGGACAAAAGGATAAATGAATACAGTACTGGTTGCTTAGCCATTCCCTGAATGGCTTATAATAACTTCAGACTTTTAGTCTTTGACTGAGACAAAGTAAGGAAAAAAAGGTTTTAGTTCTTTAAGCACTTATTTTTCCATTTTCAGTTCAAACCGTTGCTTTTGGAATTTTATTCAGTTAATATTTTGATTTGAATATATTGCGGCATTAAAGTGAAGTCACTTGTTACTGTTAAAATAAGCACAATGCTAAAATTAACACTTGACGATATCTAGGAAATGGGTAATACTATAATTAATTTGCAATTGAAAATGTAATACCCCTCCAAATTATTTAGGGAGTAGTTACAGATTGTTAGAGATACTTAATTACAGGTTTCAATGCATTTTCATAACCCTTTGTATATTTTTTGGTTGAAACATTTGATTAAAATACGCATGTAAATATGTGGTTATGAAACCATTTTACAAATTAAGTACTAAAAGTTAACAGACAAATATCCTTATCAACTTAAGAGCATATTTTGAAAGTATGTATACAGAAACTAGCTCAATTTTAAAATATTAAGGATATGGAGTAGTATGAATATAAACCTTTATCGTATCTGTTTTTATACCTTATTTACGCTGAGTTACAGGATCCGATTTCTTACTTTGATCCAGCACCCTTTTGCCACTCTGGAAGCCTGCGGATTTCTTCCACTGGTGATAGCGAGAGACAGGGTTGAGGGAAGGGAGGAGGTAATAAATACATGGAGCATGGTGTGGGGTGGGAGGAGGTCTGGGTAGAGTACTACTGTGCTCCAGCTATTCTCAGCTCATGTATCAACCCTGAAAAACCATAACAGCTGGTGTATTTTAAAGTAGCCCTCAGGCTGCTCCAGACTATTTTTGGGGCTGGTATAGAACTGGACTCAGAGTAGAGGAACCTACAACTAGCTCCTTCTCAATCACTCACCTCATCTGTTCCCAACAGATATTGGGTGTATCTGAGAATCTGGCACATATTCTCATTATTCATTATTTTGAGTTTACCAGAGCAATTCTTCTCTGACTCATAATGTGTGCAACATCTTGAAGGTCCTCCGATATCATGGTGGTGAATGTCATATTCAACACTTAGGTCAATATATTCAAAATTAAGCAATTTTGGGTGCTCACCTTGAGACACCTTTTGAATTATTATTATTATTTTTTTTTATGGAAGTACTCAGCACTTACCATTGACTTAAAAAGGCATTGAACATGCCCAATGCTTCTGAGAGTCAGGCCAAGGTTTCTAAAGTTAGACTGCCAGAAATTCGGGGCAGTCAGAATTACTGGCTGGTGCTGGAAATTTTGGCTGACATAAACAGAACAAAGTCAGTGGGGTTGCATGGATTATACATCCGTGCACAACTTTGGCTCACTATATTCAAAAAATAAAATCTCACCAATATATTGTATATATTGTGAATTTTCCTCTAGACCAATAATGGGCAGGAATGTGAATATGAAGGCAGAGTACTGGGACGGTCTGTACTCAGTTTAAATAGTGCTGTATTAGGAAATAATTATAGGTTTTAATTCTGGACCTTGCAATTTACAGCTTAACTGACTTTTTATTATATATAACTCTTTGTTTTACCAAATGTATGTTACTAGATGTATAGTTAATATTTTGAGTGGTTTAATGAAGTGAAATATACCAATAGAACTGCAGTTGTTTATAAAAATAACCCAGCTAATCCAGCTTTACAGGATTTATATATGATTCTCTCATAATGCTCTTCTAAAATGAAACAATTAAAAAAAAAAAAAAAAAGCTAAACCTTAACAACTAGAACTTCAATTTTTCATACTGTTGTTGAAGCTTTATGGAATGCAGTGTTGCATACTAGACTTTGTTTAAAACAACAACAAAAAACTACTATAGAAACGAGACTACTTGAAATTCTGAAGTGGATCAGTCAGGAGGAAAGTGCTTCAGCGGAAGACGGAACTGCATGATATTTAGTGTTGCCATGGGAGATAGCTTTACAAGAACATTTGCAGAGCAGATGGACTGAGGCTAAATAAAACAGATACAGGTATTGAACAAGAGCTATGTAATTTTCTGTGAAAGAACAGGAAAACATGATCACTAAGCAATGCAACAAAATTCAATGAATAGTACTGTGCACATTTTGGATGGAGAGGTCAGTAGATTAATTTTGAATGGTGACACTTTGCTATAAAGTTCTTTGTCTGCTTTTAACTTCAGTAATTTTCATAATATTTTTAATTTAATAATTTGAGGTAAAACTACTGTATTTTGCTGGCCAGGAAGAGGATACAGCCAACTAATTATTTGATTCTCAAAAAGTCAGTGATCTTCAGAAACAACAAGGAGTCTGGTGGCACCTTAAAGACTAACAGATTTATTTGGGCATAAGCTTTCGTGAGTAAAAACCTCACTTCTTCGGATGCATAGAGTGAAAGTGCATCCGAANAGTATCAGGGGGTAGCCGTGTTAGTCTGTATCTACAGAAACAACAAGGAGTCTGGTGGCACCTTAAAGACTAACAGATTTATTCGGGCATAAGCTTTCGTGAGTAAAAACCTCACTTCTTCGGATGCACTTTCACTCTATGCATCCGAAGAAGTGAGGTTTTTACTCACGAAAGCTTATGCCCAAATAAATCTGTTAGTCTTTAAGGTGCCACCAGACTCCTTGTTGTTTTTGTAGATACAGACTAACACGGCTACCCCCTGATAGTGATCTTCAGAGTTCATCCTATTTTTTTCTTCAATTTACGTGGGAAAATAAGTGTCCCTGATTACTCTATCTGTAAACTATCTTTCCTGTAGCTCTTAAGGCTGCAGATTTATACATCTATTGAAAGGAATGGAAAATCTTGTTTGTTTAACTCATTCTCTGTTGCTAAAAGCTCTTCTGTGGCATTACAAATACATTTTATTGAGCAAAAAACACAATCATTTTGAAAATTAGTTATCCCTTAAGACTACTTCAGTAGAAACTTAACCAACTCTTTTTCTGCATAATGTGTGTGTCTGTCTGTCTGTCTCTCTTTCTCTCTCTCTCTCCCTCTGTGTGTGTGTGTGTGTGTGTTTCTATGTTGAGTACACTACGTTCAGTGGTTGGGATCTCTGGAGGTAATGGCTGCAGAAGGTTTTAATGTTCTACTTTCTCCTTTGGGAAATAAATATTTGGAACATTAACATTGTGTTTTTGTAGTCGTATGTTTGTGAAAAATTTGAATACTTAAGTGTAAACATGTCAATTCTTTTCAGAAATTGATCCCTTTTTGAAGATATGTAAATTCTACTGGCAAAAGAATAGTTTTTAATCTAAAAGATTTATTTATATTGTGTCTTTTGTTGGGTCTGTCTCCATGCCTCTCTTCTCATTAAGATATTCAAAAATTACTATATAAACATTTTCCATGGGCCTATTCCAAGGAATATCTTCTGTATGGTAGCCCAGATCTTCAGTTAATTTAAACTGACGTAACTCCACTGATGTCCATGGAGCTATGCCAATTTACACCAGCTGGGGATCTGGCCTGATTCCTTCTAATAACAGCATACTGAAGATGGATTGATTTAATATATGGGCCCATGAGCAACAAGTTTATTTCCAGAGTGAAGGATAGTTTTCAAGGAAATTTAACATATTTAAGCAAACACAAATATTTGAAATCTTATAAATTTCCACAATGAAGGAATATGTATTTATAGAAACATTATTTATAGGTCTAACAAAAGTGCCAAAAATTTATACACCTATTTTCTACCTTTTTAATGTAAGTACCAAGAATAGGATCATCTAAAAGTAAGCTTGATGTAAGAATAACTGGGTGATAGTCAGGTTAGATGGTCAAAATGGTCTCTTCTGGCCTTTAAACCTATAGGTGAAGCCGTGGCCTCATTGAAGTTCTTGACAAAACCTATTTGACATGATAGGGATTTTATCCTGTGAATCTATAAATTTGTCTTTTGTACCTGAACTCCTGTATGTCTTATATACCACTTAGACTATCCAAATTACAAGGAGATGGATTGATACAATTTTCTAAATACACAAAGAAAGGTGATTTCAGAGTGGTTAATTTAACCTCCTTTCACTTTTATCTTCTCCTGAGCATGGACCGATTTCACAGAACACTTAAAAGAAAACTCACAGATTTTCCTCAATTTAAAAATGGACTTTTCTACAGTCTTGATTACTAGTATAATTAATATTTATTTAATGGGGAGTGTGTGTGTGTGCGCGTGCACACACATATGCTGCTTTTCATGTGAAAATAGGTTTTCTGAGACGCCAAATACCATTTTTGTATATAGCTACATATATTTAGACTTGTTTTAATGTTCTTTTGTTTCAAGTCTCTATTTTTGTCCCTGTGTAGGCATGCAGTTTTAACTGATGCAATATATGAGACAACAGGATGTACAAGGCATAATAAAAATACAGCCCATGGTTTGTTGTCTAACACATTAAATATATAGTTGCTTTGTTGTAGTCAGATCATTGATCGGGCATTTGATATTTCAGAATATTTGAGTTCCAGCTTTAGATACACCGTAAGTGGAGTTCGTGTGATTCTGAGTATCTTTTTCATATGTGGTACTCATCTGATAATAGAGCGGAACATTTCCATTGTTGTTGCATACAGTGCAAAGGTTAACGAATATTAGCTCAAATATCCAGTGTATTAAGGCAACTGTTAAGTAACTTGCTCTTCTATACTAGTGATGCTATTATTATTGTCATTAGCCTTTTTTTATTGCTTTCAACTTACTTTTCCTCAGACTGCAGCCAGCCTCTGAATGAGTGTGTGGGTGGGGTGGCAGTTACAAAGAGCCTTTCCCCATCAATATCATCAACATAGAGACAATAATGGTTCAGGTCTCATGCTTCCATGAGTTCAAGGATGGCTCTTTGCATAGTGCTGCAAACCACACCAAAAAGATCAACCAGAATGATGTTTCTATCCCTTCAAGCTGTAGAATGTTCAGTGCTTATTTATGCATGCTCCATGACTCCCAGACCCATAGGCATTGATGATCTGCACCATCCCCAACATAGGCCAATACTCTAAAGGCATCATCAACCTTAACATGCTTTGAAGGACAATTCACAGAAAGTGTGTGAGTTGCAGGTGTGCATGTTTTTTTGTTATCATACATTAATTGATTTCTGTTGTTTTCAGGAAATGTACCCAGGAAGGATCTTGAAGGGAGACACACAGTTCTGCCTAGCAACAATTTGCTAAGAGATTGCTTTATTTGTAAATTCCTCTTTGTCATAATTTAATAGGAAAATGTATTCTCACAAGTAGAGAGTTTATTTACCTTAGGAACATCTGCATTTTTACTGTATGTAAAAGAAACACCAATACATCATTTTCTCCACACTTTTACTATTCCTATATTGCTGAGTTGTAGTGGGTGGTGACCAGTTTTGTTCTTCTCTATTAAGGCTCTATGCTGACAGTGCATTTTGTCCACCAGTTTTGTACATCTCATGACGTGCTAAACTGTAGTTACTCATTATACAGTGAAATAAGCTTATATTTAAAAAACGAATTTAGTGCTTGCAAAAGGTGATAGACACCAGATTTTATTTTCCAAACTTATTAATGCACCAAAAAGTTTTGTAATAGAGACTAGCAATGCCACTTCCAGTGTGCCTTAGTTCTCTTTTGGAGTGACTGCCTCTCTCCTGTGGCAGCCAATAAAAATATTGTCAGTGGTACAACTGCCTGAATCTGGCCTGCAGAATGATTCCATCTGGCCCTTGAGTCCTCCGCTCCCCCAGCAGCAGTTGCCTGGAACAGAGCATTGCAGTGAGTGAAATGCTGCCCAGTCCAAATGTGGAGAAAAAAATGTCTTCCGCCTAACATGACCTTGTACGTATGGTGTGTGTGAGGACACCATTTGTAGCATTCTCCATGCATGCACCATGGAAGAGGCCATGTTGTAGAGATGGTCTTCCTCCGGCATATGCAGCACAACGTTTTGCTACAGCAGCAGAGTGTGAAGGTAGCTGGTGAGCATTGTCAATCTGCAGAACCATCTCTCAGCTATCAGGGTAGGGTAATCCTTATTAACAGGGAACAGCCCTACCGAGCCCTGAACTCCGTTCTTCCTTCAATCCCCACATGTAGATCCTAGTCTCCTGTAGCACTCAGTCTGAGGGAGAGGATGGAGTGGTTTCTCTCAAGTGCAAGGGAGGAAGTAACTGTAATGGCTTCTGGTAAGAAGAGAGGTTGATGCAGAGAAGAATAGAGCATTCCAAAGTAAGTTGGAAGATGGTTACTTGTTCATTGAAAGTAGTGCACAAGCATAATGCCTTATGTGCTTTTAAGGTGGGTTTTATTTTTTATATGGCTGAATCCTAACTTTAATAAAAATCTGATCCTAGAATTTGGAAGTGTACTTTTGTATGTGACCCTGAGGTGCTCCAAAGCTAGCATCCAGCCCACAGCATTGAAGAGGTTGGACTACCAATAATGATATTTGTGGTGACTTTCTTTGAACTGGAATGAAACCTACTGATTTCATATAGACCACAAAACGAACATTGGTAGGAAGCACTTCACCAATATGAATTTTGTCCTGATAACACTTCCATGAAGGAAGGATTAGTAGCCCTATTTTATAGATAGATTGGTTTGCCCATGGTCACATGGTCTGTGGGAAAGCTGGCAATTGAACCCAGATTGTCTTAATCTCAGTTCAGTGCTTTAACTACAAAACAAACCTAAAATGTAGAGATGAAAGGCTCCATATCCTGTTAGCAATCTCCTGATTTCACCAGATCTTATATAATCAAATATGCATAAAATCATATCTTGGGGGGAAATAATAAACTGTCTCTCTATTATTTATACATTATCAAAAGCTAGCTGTCCAGTAAACATTATCTACTTACTAGCCTACAACAATCATGTAAATATCTTTAATATATTGAGACTTTCCTGGTGTCTCCATTTATATCATACTTCCCCTTCAATATAGCATTACGTTTTAAATTGCTGACTTACTAGCTAGACAAATTGATTTCGTAACATATGATGGTTTCCATGACAATGTTAGCATTTAATATTTTAAAATAATTAGGGTTACTGCAGGATCTGAGGTATTCCCGGTACTAAATACTTTCAAATAGAAAATACCACTGTACCTGGTATCTGTAATTTATTGGACAAACTGATGACTTAGATAAAAATAAAACCTCTATCCTGAACTTGCAAAGACTGGTCAATTCCCCAAATCAGACCTTTATGGAGGTTCAAAGAAATTTGTTTATGCTTTGTGTTTTTATATTTTTTCTGGTAGCACTTCCTGGTTTTATCTAGTGTGACAGACCCAGACCAGTGGGGTACAGGAGTCTGGTAGAGGGCAAATATACTGGTCACTGGATGAGTAGTTTTCTGTTCCCTGAGTGACCAGAGCAGGGGCTGCACTAGAGTAATCAGGAACCTGCTAGAACCAGTTAAGGCAGGCAGGCTAATTAGGACACCAGGAGCCAATTAAGAAGAAGCTGCTAGAATCAATTAAGGCAGGCTAATCAGGGCACCTGGGTTTTAAAAGGAACTCACTTCAGTTTGTGGTGTAAGCGTGAGGAGCTGTGAGCAAGAGGTGCAAGGAGCTGAGAGTGAGAGGGTGTGCTGCTGGAGGACAGAAGAGCCCAAGTGTTATCAGACACCAGGAGGAAGGTCCTGTGGTGAGAATAAGGAAGGTGTTTGGAGGAGGCCATGGGGAAGTAGCCCAGGGAGTTGTAGCTGCATGCAGCTGTTACAGGAGGCACTATAGACAGCTGCAGTCCACAGGGCCCTGGGCTGGAACCCAGAGTAGACGGCGGGCCCGGGTTCCCCCCACACCTCCCAATTGATCTGGACTGTGGGTTCTTCCAGAGGGGAAGGTCTCTGGGCTGTTCCCCAACCCACATGGTGAATCTCTGAGGCAAGAAAATCTGCCAATCAGGGCCGGCTCCAGGCAGCAGCCTGGCAAGCAGGTGCTTGGGGCAGCCGCTCCAGAGAGGGGCGGCACATCCAGGTATTCGGCGGCAATTCAGTGGACGGTCCCTCACTCCCGCTGGGAGCAAAGGACCTCCCGCCGAATTGCCATCACAATCGTGGCTTTTTTTTTTTCTTTTTCGTTGTTGTTGGCTGCTTGGGGCGGCCAAAACCCTGGAGCCGGCCCTGCTGCCAATAAGCGCAGGACCCACCAAGATAGAGGAGGAACTTTGTCACACTAGGCAGTGCTGAAATGATCCCAGAGACAGTTTTCATGGTATTTCCACACTCCTGGCACAAAAACACAAATTGATAGAAATTTCATTATCAACTTTTTTTATATTTTGAAACCTCAGTTCTGTATGCAGTGAAACTTCATAGTGAGCCACACAAATTGTTTGTCATGTCTGCACTGTATTAATATTCACATAGCACTGACTAAATGCCCAAAGACTTGTTCCTTGTCACCCAAGATTAAGTGTAAAACTTTGTCTCCATCTAATGCCATCTCCTTTTTGGTTGTGCCAAAATTGTGGTTAGGAACTTACAGGTTGTCCCAGGACACTTCATGCAGGCTTTCACAACTAATTGGGAAGAGGAGAAGGGGAGGGTATTTGCCTTATGACCACTGCTTGATATTTAAATATGTCAAGTTTTTAATATTGCTTGGTAAATTTACTTAATGCAAATGGCATAGGCAGAGCTCCAACAACATACTACTAGGCTAAAAACAGAAATAGGGTTGAAGTTAGAATCAGCTTGCCTATTCCAACTCACCTATCATCTGTTATATTATAATTGCACTTCTCTGAGGGCAACAAATTAAGGAAAAATATTGTTGGAAATAATAAAAATGCCAAGTTGACTAGAATAGACAAAGGGATGCCATCAGAAAAATCCATATGACATGAGGCAAAACACATGGAACCCATATTGTGCAAAATGTCATATTTATGGCATATTAGACAACAAATACCCGGCAGTTGCAATGTCTGGAGTACTGGAAATTAGTCTCCATCTAATTTTTAAATGGTGTGACCATGTTTGAGGGTAAGCAGAAAGGGTTTGAAGAAAAAATCAGATAGAGGGACCCCATATCGTCAAGTCCTTTATTGCTAGATAGATTTTAGTTCAGGCTGTCAAGCAATTAAAGAAATTATTCGAGATTAATTGTGTGATTAATTGCAGTTAAACAATAATAGAATACCATTTATTTAAATATTTTTGGATTTGTTTTTTAATTTTCAAATATATTGATTTCAATTGCAACAGAGAATACAAAGTGTGCATTGTTTTGTTCTGAGTGCAGTTATAGAACACAAATCTACATTTGTAAGTTGCACTTTAACGACAAAGAGGTTGCACTACAGTACTTTTATGAGGTCAATTGAAAAAGACTGTCTCATTTTTAATTTTTACAGTGCAAATATTTGTAATAAAATATACGCTGATTTCAATTACAACACAGAATACAATATATATATAATAAAGAAAATATAGAAAAACATCCAAATATTTAATAAATTTAAATTGGTATTCTATTGTTTAACAGTGCAATTAAAACTGTGATTAATAGCAATTCATTTTTTAATCGCAATTTATTTTTTTGAGTTAATCGCGTGAGTTAACTGCTATTAAAAACAAGCAACTAAAACTAGGGATGTCGATTAAGGGTTTGTTTTTTATCCTTAGGCCATGTCTGCACTAGCGAGCTTACAGGAGCCCAGCTGTACTGGTGCAGCTGTGCTGCTGTAAGATCGCTCGTGTAGCCGCTCTATGCCAACCGGAGAGAACTCTCCCATCAACATAATAAAACTACTACCATGAATGATGGTAGTTATGTCAGTGGAGAAGCTCTCCCACCACCATAGGGCTGTCCATACCAACACTTCAGTAAGTGTACCTTATGTTGCTCGGGTGTGTTTTTTCAGACCCCTGAGTGATGTAAGTTATACTGATAAAAGTGGGAGTGTACACAAGCCCTTAGAAGTATCAGGTATATCACTTGAGGTCTATTGGTTTGGAGCATGCATACTGTGAGATTTCTTTCCTTGTTTGAAGACTCAGAAGATGTTTAAATGTCATGATGGAGAAAAAATGTAGTTAAATAGATGTTAACAGATGCAAAGGAAAATCAGAGTTGTGAATAGTTTGATTAAAAGCCCTTCCCTTGTTAGTTACTCAGCTTTTGTTCTCTTGATTGATGGCTTAGTTTCACTAATTCTCCAATCACCGTTGTCTTCTAGCCTATGTAAGTCCTGAATTGGTAATGAAAGACCACTGGCTGACTTGATATCCACTTGATCACTAGGAACCTTCAAAATAGCAAAATGTCTCTCATGTTGCTGTGAAAAATTTCCTGTGGATTTTAATTTTTTTGACAGCTTGTTGGTTACAGGATACATTGAAGTCAGTGGTATGTTACAGTTTTGTGTGTGTGTTTGAGAGGGCTGCTAAAGTGTTGAACCTTGAGAACTTAACACATGACGGGTCATGGTGAGGAGTAGCAAGTGCCCACTGACTTTCTCAGAGAAACATGTGGATCCAGAGAAGTGCTGCTCTGTTTATTCCAGCTACATCTTATATTCATGTCATAAGCAGGTAAACATAGATGGTGCTGAAGGATGATTATGGAGCTAGTAGTGTGGAGGATGTTTTCTTTCTAAGGCCAAAAGGAGAACATCCACCCCAATGCAGGCAGGGCTGTGCTGTGACCGGATATGAAGCCTGATTGTAACTAGTCCAAAATATTGGCAAAGGACAGGTATTTGTCAATAAATTACAAAGCTGTGTACCGCAATCCTAAATGTTGTTGCCCATTACTAATCCTTTCAGAGCACACACTTAAAAACCTGGTATCTGATTCTGCAATCCACTGCTGTGAAAGAAGCAGTCCCATTTAAAATCAAAAGTCCCCAGCAAAAGTATAATCCCCATGCAATCAATAGTCATACTCATGTGGATTGCTAATGTGAGTAAACAAGCATTTTAGTATCAAACCCTTGGTGAGAACTCTAACTGTTGAGTTCAGTACCAATGACATCAGCACCAAATATTTCCATGCCATTAGCATACTAGGTAATATCAGGGTTGCTTTGCTGCTCCGTTCCTGATTCCACAATAATTCAGGAGCATTCAACTGCCAGATCCTCGTCCGTATGGATGGCGCCACCTGGAGTGATTGCAGATGTTTCCGTTGTTAGCACTGTCTTTGGCACTGCCTAAATCAGAGTGGACATTTGAGGTCTGCCTTCTGATTGGTACCATCAGCAGAGTTGCTATCTTCAGTACTGACATGGACTGCAGTACAGATCACATCTTCAGGTTCAGTACCGACCTTGGTGCTGGTGCCATCCTTGGTGTTGCTACCGAATGGGAGTCTTTAGGGTGCTAACCTCTCTACTGACCTTGTTGCTAATGCAGTGGCCATTTTGGGTTTTAGATGAGGCTAACATTTGTTTGCTCCACCTGGGGTGGCTCCCCAGTTGCTTTCTGATGGCTTTGGGGGGTTTATCAGGATTGAGCTCAGGGACATATTCCCCCTCTCCCTTGCCATCCAGACGCTGTTCTAGGAGATGGTCAAGACCTCCCTATGGACCACGATCAGTACTGGGATTGGCACTGTTCCCATAGTAGAGAGAGGACCTCTTGGCCTAGTGTCAATTGGCCACCAATCCTATATCTCAATGGCCTCCGTGGAACCTATGGGTGAGGTTGCCTGAACAACCTTTGATACCACCTGCTCAGCTGCCTATGTTACAGACTAACACAGAGGCTTCTTCCTCAGGGCAGGTTCAGACAGAGCCACTTATAAAGGAACTTGTATTGCAGTAGGGGATTCCAGTGGTTCCACTTCTGTCATCAGCTGCCTCACTGGATGACTCCATGATACTGGAGTCTTCCTCCCCAGTGCCTCAAGATTTTAAGGAGCATCAGGAGCTTCTAAGATAAATGGCTTCAACCTTTGGGTCTTCATGTTGAACAAGAAAATATGCACAAACTGGTAGATATTCTTCAGTCTTCGGCCCTGAAGGTAGCTCTCCCTATCAATGAAGCACTGTTAGAACCTGCTAAGACTTTGCGGAGTACCTCAGTTTCATTGATGCCTACAGCAAAATGTACAGACAAGCATTATTACGTTCCTATTCAGGGGTTTGAGTGCCTTTACTCACATCCTGCCCCAACTCTGTTGTAAAAGCAGCTAATGAGAGGTCATGATAAGGGAGATACAAATCTACGCACCAGGACAAAGAGTCTGGATCTCATGGGGAGAAAAGTCAACCTCCTCCTTGCAAATATCCATTGCAACTCAGCAGGTGCTGCTGTTCAAATATGATTTTGTGAATTGGGAGTTGATAGCAAAATTCACAGACAAGCTACCTGGATCCTCTAGGGAGGAGTTCAAGGCATTCATTGCAGAAGGTAGTGTACTTGCCAAGACAGTTTTGCAATCTGCATTAGACCTAGTGGATGCAGCTACTAGAATTAAGGCATCTGCCTGTACAATGAGAGGCTTTGTGGTGGCAGAACTCCGGCATAGCTCCAGAGATCCAGTGTAAGAAGACTTACCCATTGATGATCAGTATTTGTTCTCTGACAAAGAGATGACTTCACCTTTGTTTAAGGCAGGGGTTCTCAAACTGGGGATTGTGACCCCCTCAGGGGTTCACCAGGTTATTACGTGGGGGGTCACAAGCTGTCAGTCCCCATCCCCAAACCCTGCTTCGCCTCCAGCATTTATAATAGTGTTAAATATTTTTAAAGTTTTTGTTTATTTATAAGGGGCAGGGGGGTGGGGTGTCACACTCAGAGGCTTGCTGTGTGAAAGGGGTCACCAATACAAAAGTTTGAGAACCACTGGTTTAAGGGCTCATGAACAACTCTTTGTTCTTTTGGGATTTATAACCCTGCCACAAAGAGGGGTTGTTTTGCAGTTCAGCAGCAGCAACAGTGTCCTCAGTGGTATTTCACACAGGCACCTTACCAGTCAAGGCACCAAGGCTACTTGGGAAAGGAGTTGAACAGAAGACTATATCAATCTACGTTTATCCAACCAGCTTGTGGTCCTCCACCTTTGGGCTGCCAGCCCATTTGACTTCTGTATTGAGAACAACATACCAGTTGTGAATGTTTCACCTCTGTTTCCTGAATTCAGGGACAGGCTGTCTTGTTCTTACAATGCTTGGGAAGCCATATCATTGGACAAATGGGACTTAAGCACTATGGGATTGGGTTATGCCTTTCAATCTCTCTCAATTTTTCCCCCTCTGCCTACTCTACTCCATCCCTTTTCAGGTATCCCTCTCACAAGTCACTGCTTCTTCAGCAGGTCCAGAATATATGTGCTTTGGGAGCAACAGAGGAGGTTCCTCATCATCATTGCAGAAAGGGATTCTACTCCCAGTACTTCTTGATCCCAAGGGGGAGAGAAGACCTATCTTTTATCTCCGCAGTCTCATCAAGTATATAAAATTCTGCATAGTTACCATGGCTTACTATTCTTCCTGCATTGAATCACAGTGACTGGTTTGTGGTTCTCAGTCTCCAGGATGCCTGTATCCAGGTGGTGGTCTTCACAGGCTCAGAAGTTCCTGAGATTCTTCATAACTGGCCAACTTTATAAGTACACAGTTCTCCTTTTTGGCCTGTCATCAGCTCCACACTTCTATACCAAGTTCGTGATGGTGGAGCGGGGGAATTCATGTCTTCCCATACATAGATGATTGGCTAGTAAGAGGCAGATGTGATGAACAAGTCCTCCAGTCATGTTCATTTTCACACTGGACCTCTTCGATTGATGAGTTGATTTTAAATAAAGCAGTGTTGAAACTGAATTCAACTTAAAAAAAAAATTAGAGTTCATGGGGCCCCAGCTAGACTCTACAAATTCAAGGGCCTTTCTCCCGCACAAACTATTCTAGATGATTAGTCACATTTTTCTGAACCCCCAATATCATGGCCCATGTATGCCTGAAGTTACTGGGCCATATGGCTGCATGCCCATTTGTGGTTCAGCATACAGTTGTACCTTAGACCAACTTCATGCATGAATGACAAGTTGCTTGTCTTTGGACAGGCTTGTTGAGTGCTTTCTGAAATACTGGACTCACTACAGGGGTAGGCATTTTCCACTGATCAGAATGGTAGTTATTGATATCTCCACAATAGATTGGGGAGCACATCTAGTGACATTAAAGGTTCAGGTCTTGGAGCAGGAAGCATCCTATCATATCAACAACTGCAGTCCCCCACCCTCCCAATAAATTGCTCATCCTAACATTCTTATGCTCTGTAGAGTACCAACTAGCAAGCTGAACCCCATTCCTGAGAGAGAGAGAGAGAGAGAGAGAGAAAGTGGATATCTATGCTACTGCCACTGTCCTTTTCAAGTATCCTGAGATTTGTAGGATTTCCCCCTTGTATCTCAGGCTATGGAAGTTTGGTATGCCATTCTTGTAGCAGAAAACAGCTGGAAGCCCGGTAGATTCAGCCCAATGGGGAATCCTCTGAGGAGAGTCCCAGTATTGACTCCTACATCATCCTCCTCCTCCTGTCCCGTAGGTTGGGAATGAGGACATGGCCAGGAAGTCACACCAACCAACCTTACCAGGTAGAGCAATGGCTCTTGAGGGACACTGGCACAAGCTATAAGAAAGATAAGCCTTGAGGCTTCTTTCTTTTACATCAGGAAGTGGCCTCACAAACACCTGGCTAGAGAATGCAAAGGGGTTTCTTAAATCCACCTTTGCCTCTTTCCCCACACACACTTCACAGAGCACAAGTCAGATGTGGTCTCAAATCTGGACCATTCATTTTATAATAACTGCCCCCCCCACATATTAATCATCACACCTGAACAGTAAAGTTGAGAGAAAAATGGTAAGATTCTATAGATGCATCCCTGACCCAACAAGCGTCCAACACACAGAGAAGAAACAGTGCAGCCTCCTTTAGGACTAAATTCTGGTTAGGACTGTGTGCCTGCATAAGGGAGTAAGAACCCTTCTCAGTATTATGTTCCTGTGTGAGCCACCTAGTCCTTGCATCGAGGCACTTAAGTGAGTAATTTTGCTTATATGCAGTTTGATCCTTCCCTGGAGTAGGTGGGCAATGAATGAACAGGGGTTTGTCTCCACCCCATGTTCTTATGGGCCAGAGTAGCTGAGCCACGTCAGGATGGTAGTAATTTGCTGCTGGACTATATTACCGTAGATCCTCCCAGCTTTTCTTCACTCTTGCTGTCTAGTAACTATACTAGCAGTAACTTACTATCTGCCCAGAAGCAGGGGAGGTATTGTGACTTAGAGGTATTTCTTTGCCCCTTGGTGCTCCTGAAAGGCAGATTCAGTATATGTACCGTCTCTTGCTCAGTTGTGCCTAACTTCACAATCTAGAGCTTTGAAAGATCGCTAAATAATTTGTCAGTTGAAATGGGGGAAGTAAACGCCTCTGTGTCCAGAAAGTTGCATGGAGATAATTCGTTTAATCTTAGTTTAAGATGAGGTTAGATTTCCACTTTGTGTGTGGACTTGTTTTAGACTGGAATAGTTCAATGATAGTGCTGATGAAGTAGTGCATATATTTTCTGAGGTTCAGCACTTAGTTGTGTTGTTACAGCACATATCTTATTTGATAGTGTCCTAAACGCTCTAATCAATATTGACCAAACTGCTTGTCATTGGCTTTATTATCCAAACTGAATAATTTTACCAAGTAGTAGTGCATTTTAGAGTAAGCTAATGGCTGGTTCATTATGCTATTTTGGGGTTTATTATACTTTTCACGCATGGGGGATTTATGCACATAACTTCCATTAGCGTTAATGGGAGAATTAACAAGTGAACAGAATTCTTTGCTGGATTTTTCGCACAGTTGGATTGGCCCGCTCTTAGCTAATGTCTGTTGTCTTCCATTTCTGTCATGTGCCTTTTACAAGTTACCTTTTAACAGCTTCACTAAAGGACTATTAACATATAATATGCAGTATGTTAGGAACATGCATACGAAACTATTTTGTCATGCAACAAATATTTGACAGAGAATGGACTCTTTCCTATAAAAAATAAAGGAAAAGTCTGATTCATTGAAAGGTCTTTCAGAGGTAAAGTTTTACCTATCATGACACAAGTCCAGGTGTCAAGTTAGATTTTCCAGGGTCCCTTTATCAGAGGGGTAGCCGTATTAGTCTAGATCTGTAAAAAGCAACAGAGTCCTGTGGCACTTTTAAGACTAACAGATGTATTGGAGCATAAGCTTTCGTGGGTGAACGCCCACTTCGTCGGATGCATGTAATGGAAATTTCCAGGGGCAGGTATAAATATGCTGGCAAGAAACAGTCTGGAGATAACGAGGTTAGTTCAATCAGGGAGGGTGAGGTCCTCTGCTAGCAGTTGAAGTGTGAACACCAAGGGAGGAGAAACTGCTTCTGTAGTTGGCTAGCCTTTCACAGTCGTTGTTTAATCCTGATCTGATGGTGTCAAATTTGCAAATGAACTGAAGCTCAGCAGTTTCTCTTTGGAGTCTGGTCCTGAAGGTTTTTTTGCTGTAAGATGGCTACCTTTACATCTGCTATTGTGTGGCCAGGGAGGTTGAAGTGTTCTCCTACATGTCTGAGGGGTTGGAGCAGATGCGGTTGTACCTCAGTGCTTGGCTGTAGACGATGGATCGTGTGGTGTGTCCGGGGTGGAAGCTGGAGGCATGAAGGTAGGCATAGCGGTTGGTGGGTTTTCGGTATAGGTTGGTATTAACATGGCCATCACTTATTTGTACTGTGGTGTCTAGCAAGTGGACCTCTCGTGTAGATTGGTCCAGGCTGAGGTTGATGGTGGGGTAGAAGCTGTTGAAATCGTAGTGGAATTCTTCCAGAGTCTCCTTCCCGTGGGTCTAGATGATGATGTTGTCAATGTAGCGTAGGTAGAGGAGGGGTGTGAGTGGACGAGAGTTGAAGGAGCGTTGTTCCAGGTCAGCCATAAAAATGTTGGCATATTGTGGGGCCATGAGGGTGCCCATAGCGGTGCCACTGGTCTGGAGGTATATATTGTCACCAAATTTGAAATAGTTGTGCGTGAGGATAAAGTCACAGAGCTCAGCAACTAGTTGTGCTGTGTCATCATCAGGGATACTGTTCCTGACAGCTTGTATTCCATCTGTGTGTGGGATGTTTGTTTAGAGAGCCTCCACATCCATGGTGGCTAGGATGGTGTTTTCTGGGGGATCACCAATGCATTGTAGTTTTCTCAGGAAATCAGTGGTGTCACAGAGATAGCTGGGAGTGCTGGTGGCATAGGGTCTGAGCAGAGAGTCTACATATCCGGATAGTCCTTCAGTGAGAGTGCCAATTCCAGAGAAGATGGGGCGTCCAGGATTTCCAGGTTTGTGGATCTTGGGTAGTAGATAGAATAACACCGGTTGGGGCTCCAAGGGTATGTTGAATTGTTCCTGTGTTAGTGTAGGGAGTGTCCTGAGTAGATGGTGCAGCCAATAGGGCTGTCAAGCGATTTAAAAAATTTATCACGATTTAAACAATTTAGCGCAATTAATTGTACTGTTAAATAATACAATACTATTTATATAAATATTTTGGATGTTTTCCTCATTTTCAAATATATTGAAAAAGCGACAAAGAGTCCTGTGGCACCTTATAGACTAACAGACGCAAGTGGGTATTCACCCATATAAGCTTATGCTCCAATATGTCTGTTAGTCTATAAGGTGCCGCAGGATTCTTTGTCGCTTTTTACGGATCCAGACTAACATGGCTACCCCTCTGATACTCAAATATATTGATTTCAATTACAACGTTGAATACTATGCACAGTGTGCACAGTGCTCATTTTATATTTATTTTTATTATAAATATTTGCACTGTAAAAATAAAATAGTATTTTTCAATTCACTCAATACAAGTACTGTTGTGCAATTGCTTAATCATGAAAGTTGAACTTACAAATGTAGAATCATCTACAAAAAAAGTGCATTCAAAAAACAAAACAATGTAAAACTTTAGAGCCTAAAAGTCCACTCAGTCCTATTTCTTGTTCAGCCAATCGCTCAGACAAGCAAACCTTTTTTTCATTTACAGGAGATAATGCTGCCCGCTTCTTGTTCACAATGTCCCCTGAAAGTGAGAACAGGTGTTCTCATGGTACTGTTGTAGCTGGTGTCGCAGGATATTTACGTGCCAGATGCGCTAAAGATTCATATGTCCATTCATGTTTCAACCACTATTCCAGAGGACATGCATCCATTCTGATGATGGGTTCTGCTCGATAACTGTCCAAAACAGTGCAGACCAATGCATGTTTATTTTCATCATCTGAGTCAGATGCCACCAGCAGACAGTTGGGTTTCTTTTTTTGGTGGTTCAGGTTCTGTAGTTTCTGCATCAGAGTGTTGCTCTTTTAAGAGTTCTGAAAGCATGCTCCACACACTCCGTCCTGCTCATATTTTGGAAGGCACTTTAGATTCTTAAATCTTTGGTTGAGGTGCTATAGCTATCTTTAGAAATCTCACATTGGTACCTTCTTTGCATTTTGTCAAATCTGCAGTGAAAGAGTTCTTAAAACGAACAACGTGCTGGGTCATCATCCAAGACTGCTATAACATGAAATATATGGCAGAATGCAGGTAAAACACAGAGCAGGAGACATACAATTCTCCCACAAGAAGTTCAGTCACAAATTTAATTAATGCATTTTTTTTTAACAAGCATCATCAGCGTGGAGTTCCTCTGGAATGGTGGCCAAAGTGTAAAGGGGTATATGAATGTTTAGCATATCTGGCACATAAATATCTTGTAATACCAGCTACAAAAGTGCCATGTTGAACGTCTGTTCTCATTTTCAGGTGACATTGTAAATAAGCGGGCAGCATTATCTCCCGTAAATGTAAACAAACTTTTTTCTCTTACATTTGACAGCACAAGAAGTAGGACTGAGTGGTTTTTAAGGTCAGACTTGACAAAGCCCTGGCTGGGATGATTTAGTTGGGGATTCAGGGTCGGCTCCAGGCACCAGCCCACCAAGCATGTGCTTGGGGCAGCGCCTGGAGGTGGGCTCTGACCCGAGAGCGGGGCCGCGACTGGGCTCGCCGCCCTCCCCGCAGCGCTCCGGCCGCCGGGGAGAGCGGAGCCACAGCGGTCTCGCCGCCCTCCCCCTGTCACTCTGGCCGCCGAGGAGAGCAGAGAGCCCCAACCGGGCTTGCTGCCCTCCTTCCGGCTCTCTGGCCACCAGGGGCTCACCGCCCTGCTCCCCAGCACTCTGGCCGCCGGGGAGAGTGGAGAGCTCCAGCCGGGCTCACTGCTCTGGCCGCCGGGGAGAGCGGAGAGCTCTGGCCGGGCTCGCTGCCCTCCCCCCGGTGCTCCGGCCGGTTGGGGAGAGCGGAGAGCCCCGGCCGGGCTCGCCGCCCTGCTCCCCGGCGCTCCGGCCGCCGGGGAGAGCGGAGAGCCCCAGCCGGGCTCGCCGCCCTGCTCCCCAGCACTCCAGCCGGTCGGGAATTGCGGGCCCGCGGTGGGTGGGCAGCGGGTGGCTTTTTTTGCCTAGGGCAGCAAAAAACCAGAGCCGGCCCTGTGGGGATTGGTCCTGCTTTGAGCAGGGGGTTGGACTAGATGAGGTCCCTTCCAATCCTGATATTCTATGATTCTATGACCTGTAGGCTCTAAAGTTTTGTATTATTTTGTTTTTGAGTACCGTTATGTAACAACAGAAAAATCTATATCATGAAAGCACAACTTACAAATGAAGAGATTGCACTACGGTACTTGTATGAGGTGAATTGAAAAATACTATTTCTTTTATCATTTTTACATTGCAAATATTTGTAATAAAAATAATATAAAATGAGCACTGTACGCTTTGTATTCTGTGTTGTAATTGAAATGAATATATTTGAAAATGTAGAAGAACATCCAAAATATGTAAAATTTAAATGGGTATTCTACTGTTTAACAGTGTGATTAAAACTACGATTAATCATGATTAATGTTTTTAATTGTGATTAAGTTTTTTGAGTTAGTCATGGGAGTTAACTGCGATTAATCGACAGCTCTACTGTCCAAAAGTGGCCAAGTTTTAAGCCTAGGAAAAACTGCAGTTTGCGCAAAGTCAGTAGAGACTTTCTGGTGTTCAGCAGGTTAAATCTGAAGATTCCATCTTCACCAAGCATGCTCCAGCCTCTGTGTGACCAAATGGCATAGGTGCAATCCCTACAGAGCCCCTGGTAACAGGAATAAACTAGGACTTTCCATTCAATTGCATCTCCTGGCTGCTTTCAGTTGGGGTGGAAGTGAGCACCAGATCTGCGAGCAGAAATTTGTCTTTCCTGTGCTTTCATTAATCCCCTGCTGGTGCCCAGTCTTGAATGCAGAGTGGATAAGAGCCAGATTGCAGGGAGAGGGAGAGGAGAATAAAGGAGTAGATTGGACTAGGAGCCTGGTGAGGTTGGGAGCTGAGGGAGGGGGGAGAGGCTGAATCCTTTATAAAGGAGACTGGGACTGGAACTTGAGAGTGAGTGAGGAGAGACAGAGAGCTGGTGGAAATAGGTGAATAAGGAAACTAGCAGCTGTTGAGAAGGAAGTGAGAGGGTGGAAGCAGGACCGGCTCCAGGGTTTTGCCGCCCCAAGCGGTGGGGGAAAAAAAAAAGCCACGATCGCAATTGCGATCGGTGGCACTCTGGCGGCAGCTCCACCATGCCACTTTCTTCTTTGGCGGGAATTCAGTGGCAGGTGCTTCCCTCCCAGAGGGACCAGCCGCCGAATTGCCACTGAACAGCCCGACGTGCCCCTTCCCCTTGGCCGCCCCAAGCACCTGCTTGCTGGGCTGGTGCCTGGAGCTGGCCCTGGGTGGAAGGAGATATAGGGCTGGCTGGATAAAGGGAATAGGACAAGGAGCTAGGGATGGGGTGAAGATGGAGATTGAGGTTGGCTGAGGAACCCAAAGAGTGAGATTGGGTTTGGAAGACTTGTGAGCGTGGAGGGGAAGAAAACAGGAATGAGAAAGGGCAGAAAGAGTTAATCATGGCAGGGGAACAGACATAGGATCTGTGATTATTAAGCACATTTCCCTCCAGGTCATGAAAATGGAACCCAAGATTCCTGAGCCTCACTCTTCCTCTCCCTCACTGGGGAAGCGTGTTTCATACTTCTCTGTTGGCTGGTCCAATGAAAGAAATAGAAGAATGGCAACATACTATTGCTCTCAGTTACTCGATTATCTCAAAAGACAGAGATCTGTGCTTTGGATCCAACCCTGCTGATGTCCTGTGTCTGTGTCAATATGATGTAAAGGTGATGACATTTTTTTGTTTGCTTTTTTAAAAAAATTTAGAAAATTATGAAGACACAAAACTACATTAACATTATTAAGGTTGCAATTTCAAGCACTCAAAACTTAAAATATGATCGACCTGAGGTTCCCTATACATTCTTCCCCCTTTTATGTATACAGTCTTTAATTACATGAGCTCATAGTGTTTTTTTGTCAGCTCCGTCTCTTTCAGTGCAAAGAATGGATTTGTTCCAGGGGCGGAGCAGGGGGGAGGGATAGCTCAGTGTATGGTGACCAGATGTCCCGATTTTTAGGGATAGTCCCAATTTTTGGGTCTTTCTTATATAGGCTCCCTCACCCCCCGTCTCGATTTTTCACACATGCTGCCTGGTCACCCTAGCTTAGTGGTTTGAGCATTCCCCTGCTAAATCCAGGGTTGTGAGTTCAATCCTCGAGGGGGCCACTCTAGGGTTCTGGGGCAAAATCAGTACTTGGTCCTGCTAGTGAAGGCAGGGGGCTGGACTTGATGACATTTCAAGGTCCCTTCCACTTCTATGAGATAGGTATATCTCCATATATTGTGTCACAAAGGAGGCTGTTGTTGTCTGTAGGACCCCTGCTTCATTTGCTGTAGAAGGTGTGTGGTGAATGAGGCACTAGGCTATGGATAATCTGGTGAGGGTCATGCTCAGTCTGAAGCTGTTTCACTTTTAATCAATCAGTAAATAAATAGTAATGGTGAAAGGATTTAAACTTAGGTCTCTCACCTACTGGGTGAAAGCCCAAACCACCAGGTAATAGTCATTCTTGCTCTTTCTCTGGGCCAGTGATTATTCATTGTCATTCAGAGTCGGTCATAAACCACACACCCAAAATTCAAACTCAGCATGGGATGAAAACTAATCAACCCAGCCAAAAATTCACAAATGTACTCTAAGAAACGTAACTGAAATTTTAACTGATATAGAGAGATTGGGGGAAAACGAGTGTTTTTGCATTTTATGCAGATCAAAAAGCACAGATTTATTCTATTTAAAATTGACAAATATTTTGCACAGCTCTAGATGGAAGGTTTTGTTGGTTCAATAGAGATGAGGTTGGCATCTTGCATCCAATTTCCATGTCTTCATGTCTTGTTAAAATTAGATATAGAATTAAACTTTAAGATGACACAATGTTGGATTTTGTAAATGTATTCAAGGGGAGACTAGTTTTAATTTTGCCCTTTTTGCATACAGTAAGCATCTTCCTGATCATAAGCTAGTACAAAGCTGTCTTATAGACCAAGAAAAAAAATGAATGATTGCAAAGGTCTTTCATCTATTGCTTCATTACTTATTATGTAGATTTTTTTTAATAAAGGATATAATGGGGAATATAAATTGATATATCTAAACTGATGACACTAAGAAATGCAACATCTGTCGCTGGTGTTCCTGAGGATAATTTACTTCTCAAGCATAATTTCATGCCTTGTTAAAATGAGAGAACACTATGACTTGCTGAAGGTGAAATAAGGGGACAAGCTCCACTAAAGAAAGATAAACTTCTGAGGTGTTTAGAGGATTTGATTATAACAAAATGTCTCCATAAGTGAGGGGAGAGAAAATATCTCTTGCATGTTAAAGTTTGTTTAGTTGTATTTTTTTGGACAGGGGGAAGTATTGACATCTCATTCCCTTGTCAATATGTTGACACACTTTGCTGTTAACTCAATGCTGATGAACTTATGTGCACTGATAGGCCACCCTCTGTGTCTCCATTAGCCTTATACATATGGGAATTTCAGAGACTGCCCCAGGAATTAGAGGTGAGGCATCTGCAATCTTGTGCACTAGTTCAGCTGTGGAAAGTGTGAAGAGGTACCAGTGGAAAGGTAGCAGCAGTAGGTGGGAAAGGATGGTTACAAAGAACTGTACAGCAAGTGGTGAGTGGGCAGTTGTTTTGATGAATCAACTAACGTTTTGAGCTCCTCTAGAAAGGGAGGAAGGATATGGTGTAAGTGATGAGTATTAATGGTGTTTACTCCTAATTTTTAGATTTTATAGTTTCTTAGCCTCAGTAAAATGGAAGAGGATATCTTGATTTGTATTTTTAATATTTTATCATTTGTTTTTAAAAGGCCAGTAGTAGATTGTTGGATGCCCCTTCTGCACATGTCCTTGCTGTGCTTGGTGAATAATACTTGGCAGTTGATCTAGATGGCATGGAAGGCCAGTTAGGAATAAAAGCCAACAACAAGATGTGCTTCACTATTTGTGGAAGTGAAATGCTTGGCTGATGTTGCAAACTATTAATTATACTCTGGCCTGCGAAGCTTTGGGAGCTGGGCACACTTTAACAACATTAGCCATAATGGAGCTAGAGAATATTACAGAGGGAATTTGTTTAGCCTAGACCATATAACTTAAAGAACTCCAGGTGCAATGCTTTTGTTCAGTACTTAGTTCTAAATTTGTGCATCATTTGAAGATTTGAGAGATAGGAGAACATAGAAATGGGGATGACACTGTATAATAATGTAACAGACACACAAATATCATTTAAATCTTTGTAGCGAGAGGATTCAAATATTCCACACAGGAGAAAGGGAAAGGAAAGTTCCTTAAATCAGATTTATCTCTTCTGCCAAGAATGCAGCTAAAATCTTCCAGACAAGGAGATAAATGGGCTGAGCCCAGCGACAAGTAAAGCAGCAGAGATCAATTAAAAACACTTGGCTCATTAAGATGAGCAGGGAGAGAATGTTTCCACAGATTTCCTTTTAAGAAGTCAGCTACACTCTGCTTCACCTCAAAGAAACAAAGGCCTTGAACTGCCCTGTAAAGATTAATGTAGGTCATCTTTGGATCAACTTCTGCCTGCATCAACATAAAAAGTAGTTGTATAGAGTAAAACTCTGAAAGTCGTTAGGAGATGAAATAATGCAATTTGTTATGGAGATGATATTAACTTATTAGATGGGATGATGTAATACAGCCCATCAATGGAAAGTTCTTGCAACTTTGGCCTAGATCTTGGCCCATGCTTCATCTTCTTTTAAGCTGCTTCAGAGGTGCAGTTGGGACAGAATGATGGTAGCAGGGAGGTCAAAGGGTAAAAGCTGGCCTTTTCTATGTCAGGTGCAATGAATGTAACTCGGGTACTCTGGAAAATCTGGCCTTTTGGGTTGAAATCTGGCTACTTTTGCTACATTAATATGCACCTATTTTGGGGCTATTTCTGTAATGTTTCAGGATGTGGTTCTTAGTTTGATTATACCATTTTTATTTGTGTTTCTAAATATCAAGTTATCTTTTATTGATAAGGCCAGAAATGAAATGACTGTCTATCTGTAAGAGAACTTTGAAGTCCTCACTCAGTTTTAGTCAAGCAAAACTCCTACAGAATCCTCAGTAATGACCTCTGGATATGGCCCTATTATTTTACAGCAAAAAGTTTGCTGGGATTTAGTCCTTTACTTTTGTAAAGTGCTTCTCCTTTTTAACTTAAGATAGCCTAGAGTATTTTGAACTATATTTCAATTACTTTATTATTGACAAGTTCAGACTCATGTCTCCGCTCCCATTGGAGTCGCAGATTCTATGAATCTTGTGGTTTTACAAAATATATATTTGACTTTTGACATTTCTTGTATTATTCTACGTGGGCAGATGTGATGGGAAACAATTGATGAAACACCACTGAAAACTTGGAGACCATCAAAGTAAAGTCCTGGCTGCCTGTTAAACTCCCCTCCCCCCCACCCCTTTTTAAAACTAGCTTAACAAAACTAAGGATACATTTTTCAAAGCACCTAAATCACAATGATTTTTCAAAATTTTCAAAGAACCTAAATCACAGTGATTGTGGCTTTTAAGAGTCTAAGGTCTGGTCTACACTAGACACTTACATTGGTCTAACTATGTCTGTCCAGGGTGTGAAAAATCCACATCCCTGAGAGACGTAGCTATACAGACCTAATTCCCGGTGTAGACAGCCTAAGTTGATGGAAGAGTTCTTCCATCAACCTAGCTACTGCCTCTCAGGGAGGTGGATTATCTAAACTGATGGGAGAACCCCTCTAATCAGCATAAGTAGTGACTACACTGAAGTGCTACAGTGGCACCGCTGTAGCATTTTAAGTGTAGACCTATCCTAAATCCCATTGACTCTCAGTGAGACTTAAGCTCTTAAATGTCTCTCTCTTCTGAAAATGGCACTTGGGCTCCAGTCCTAAATCGCATAGGTCTGGTCTACACTGGGGGGGGGATCGATCTAAGTTATGCAACTTGCTGAAGTCGATGTACTTAAATCTACTCACCATGGTGTCTTCACTGCAGTGAGTCGATTGCTGACACTCCCCCGTCAACTCCGCCTGTGCCCCTCGCTCTGGTGGAGTACCAGAGTCGATGGGAGAGCGCTCAGTGGTCAATTTATCGCATCTAGACTAAACGCGATAGATTGACCCCCGCTGGATCGATCGCTACCTATCGATCCAGCGGGTAATGTAGACAAGCCCTAAGTCACTTTTGAAAATTTTACTCTAAGTACCCAGCAAATGGATTCTCAAATAGAATTTTAAATCCCCAAGGATTAAAGAGAATTTTTCTTTCCTTCAAACATTTTGGGATTAAAAAATGAAACTTTGGAGTGCTTGGTTGGGTTGACAAAATTTGACTCCAGTATGGTAACTCCTTTATTACTTGTTCTCACAACATATGTACTGTTTTTATTTGCATTACAGGTTTTGTTTACCTAGATATTTCTTTGTAAAAATATATAGTAGATTAAGAAATGTTGTTAGTGTTAGTGGCGCGTTGTGTGATGTGCTAAAATAACTTTTTTTATTTCAGTAAACATCAGAGTAAATGGCTTTATATAACTCCTACATAGAACAATTTCTCTGACACATTGTTTCTCCTTCTGTATGTGAATTGTCTACAAACAGACTGCAATCTTCTTGAATGTTTTTATTATTTAGAATTATTCACTAAAATGTTTTCTGCTATGAATTCTTGCACTGAAGTTTGTCCACTAGTAATTTGCGGCAAATTTTTGATATTCAAAATTTAAAAAATGAGCTGTTTTGATAGGCACACAGGTTTTTGACCCCTGATTGGATGAACATGCTCCTAAAATCATGTATAAGAGGCAAAAACTCATAATTATGAATTTGAAATGTGTTCCTCCTAGAATATTCTACAATATTCACTTAAAATTGCTGTTCAAATTAAAATTTCGACTGGTAAAATCACTCATTGTAAAATTCACACAAAGTGAATACAAAGTGTATACATTTGAAACAGAGATTTTTTTTAAAAGTGAACAAATATTTGTGGCTTAAAAAAATGCCAAACAGCCCCCCCAGTATTCACCCAGCTTTATCTTTGCTGAGGTCAAGTTGGCTTCCTTTTGCCAATGGTTCACATTTCCCTGGAAAAAGTGTAGTTAGTGTGCATACTGGAGGAGTTTTATGATCTTTCTTTCCTGATCCTGTCCTGTTTTCTGCCTGCGGATCAAATATGCAACAGAGAATGTGACACTTGCTTACTAGACAAAAATAAATAAATTAGTTACAATAGCTTATATTGTGTTACATGCCCATTACACTGTAAACTTTTTTTTTAAACAACAACAATGTTTTGAACCAAACATAACTAACATTTGCTGCTGGAATAGTTTTGGCTTATTTCTCCTGTTATATTAGTCTCTTTGACTTTTTTTCTTTATGTAAGATCATTTCATGTTGACTGTTTTCTCTTTAAGTAGGATTGTTTCATGTTGAAGAATAGCTGAACTCTTAAAATAGAGAAGAGAAAGACATGTAAAGAAGTACCAATTGAGGGGTAGAAGATGAAGTGGGGGGAGGAGAGAGTGATAGGTGCATAAAAGACAGACATGGTTACTTTCCCACTATAACTTTGCTAATATGTACTTTGCTAATAATTCATATAAAACAAATAGCAGCCTCTCCCCACATTTCACCAAAGTTTTTGATAGCTGAGTGCTTTCGTAAGGTCTTGTGTTAATAGGACCTTGCATTTTATTTTCCAAAGATATCAATACATTTACTCTCGTATTATGAACTGTTATCATAAACTCAGAGTACACTACAAAAGTTATGAATGCACAAGGCATACTTTGTGATATGATATCCTTGTTTTGTTCATATTTGTTCAGTTAAACCTATATGCGCTGCTCCCATCCACTAGAGGGGAAACATGTTTTCAGAGAAAAAGCCACAGTGGGCTCACCTGGAAGGCAAATTGGCAACATGGGATATTTCCCATTCTGTGTTTCTCCTCCACAAATCATCCCCGTGGCAAAGGTGGGCAGTGGCAGCAGTCAGGTGTGCAAGTGCAGGAGTGGGAAGGAGCAGAATTAAGCAGTGTGGCTCTCCCATGCTAGGCTGAGAACCAGTTGCAGGAAAAATTGCAAAGAGAGGTTCTGCATGGGGGACAGCATTAACTCTCTTTGATCTTCTGTGGTTCCTCTCTGCACGGCTTGGAGTGCTGCCAATGACAGCCTGGCTACTTGCCATGCACAGTTGCCTTGGCTGATTGTGGGTATTCAAAGGAGTACCAGTGGAGACTTCTGCCAAGTCACATGGAAGGATGTTTGGTTAGGACACGGATCAGCGATCTGCCACCTTTTCTGGTGCTATCCCTGCCTATTCTGTACAGCTACGGATTCCACAGATTGGAGGGGGAAATGATCAGTTTCTCAGCTCCACTGTAGCCTAGGGAGTAAATACTAATTTATTCCTCTGCATGAGTTTTTGTGCAGACGAGAAACATGTGGGCCTTACTCAATAATTCACAATGGGCCCTCCAATCAGGAGATGAATTATCAGGATCGTCTGTAAGTCATGTTTTGGTCTAACCTTTATACCTGTTTAGGTGTATGGGGGAAGGAAGGAGGGGGCGCTATGTGCTGAGGAGCCAGTGGAAGGTGCAACATTGTTTTAAAGTAGCTGATGGGCTACTTTAACCTATGCATTCTTGCACTCTACTATTGGCTGCATTTCTTGCTAGACATCTCTCTTCTGGCTCCTTTACATACAAATTATATTAACTTAGACTGCTTTAGACTAAATGAATCAAATACAGAATTGCTCTTAAGGGGGATGATGGCAGTTTCACATTAGCAAGTGGGTGTAGTCTAATACTGTCTAAGGGAGAGTTGTTGGAGTTTAAGACTATGGCTCTACAGAGCCACATACAATGAGGCACAGGTTCTGATTTGAGTGTCTGAGTGCTACCACAATAGAAATAATAAATACTAATAATAAATGCACATGATGGATGGAAAAGTCCAGGATTAGAAGAAATTTTTAACACCAGTTTAGATTCACCTGTGAAATTTACCTACTCAACAATAATGGATCTTAATACCAGCTATAATTTTTTGACAACATAGTAATTTAGGAATTGCCATACTGGATCTGACCCATGGTCCATCTAATCCAGTATCCTGTTTCTGACAGTGACCAGCACCAGATGCTTCAGAGGAAAATACCTTGGAAGATGTGGGATAATCTAAGGCCTGGTCTACACTACGGGTTTAGGTCGACTTTAGCAGCGTTAAACCGAATTAAGCCTGGACACGTCCACACAACGAGGCCCTTTCTTTCGACTTAAAGGGCCCTTTAAACCGGTTTCTTTACACCACCTCCGACGAGGGGATTAGCGATAAAACCGGCCTTTGTGGGTCGGAATTGGGGTAGTGTGGACGGAATTCGATGTTATTGGCCTCCGGGAGCTATCCCACAGTGCTTCATTGTGACCGCTCTGGACAGCGCTCTCAACTCAGATGCACTGACCAGGTAGACAGGAAAAGACCCGCGAAGGTTTGAATTTCATTTCCTGTTTGCCCAGCGTGGAGAGCACAGGTGACCACGCAGAGCTCATCAGCACAGGTAACCGTCATGGAGTCCTCCCAGGATCGCAAAAGAGCTCCAGCATGGACCGAACGGGAGGTACGAGATCTGCTCGCCATATGGGGAGATGAAGCAGTGATAGCTGAACTCCGTAGCAGTAAAAGAAATGGAAAAGTATTAGAAAAGATCTCCAAGGCCATGAAGGACCGAGGCCATAACAGGGACACACAGCAGTGCCACGTGAAAATTAAGGAGCTACGGCAAGCCTACCACAAAGCCAGAGAAGCAAACGGAAGGTCCGGGGCAGAGCCGCAAACTTGCCGCTACTACGCGGAGCTGCATGCGATCCTAGGGGGTGCAGCCACCACTACCCCAACCGTGTGCTATGACTCTCTCACTGGAGAAACACACAGGGAAGACGGTTCGGGGAACGAGGAAGATGACGATGGAGGTACTGTAGGTAGCTCACAGCAGCAAGGAAGCGGAGAAACCGGTTTCCCCAACAGCCAGGATATGTTTGTGACCCTGGACCTGGAACCAGTAACCCCCGAACTCACCCAAGACCCTCAGGGCACACAGGAGACCTCTGGTGAGTGTAACTTTGTAAATATTTGTAAACATTACAAAAAAAAGCAAGCAAGTCTGTTAACGTGTATGGGGATGGAGCGGAAATCCTCCAGGGACATCTCCAGAAAGCTCTCCTGGTTGAAATGGGGTGATTTTATTAAGGGGGACATTCAGAGGCGCCCGTTCCTGCTCTTCTGACCAGAAATGTTCCCCGCTGTTAACCACGCGGTGGGGGGGAGGGGTGAAGTGATCATCCCAGAGAATCGTGTGTGTGTGTGTGGGGGGGGTGGTTTACTTGTGTTTGTGCCGCATGTTAACCGGGAAACCGCAGCCCCCTCCTTTTACATTGAAACCCCATTTTAAATGGACAACCCAATTCATCCTTGATATGGGAAATGCGCTGCTGTTTGCAACCTTTCCCGCATGTTAAGAAGGTTAAAAAAGCCAAAACACTGTGGTCTACGATGGCTGCCTGCAAGCCGAAATATGCGACCTTGTAATGAAAGAGTGTACCCATTGTTCCCTAAAATGTGTCTTTTTTTAACCACCTCTCCCTTCTCCTCCACCAGCTGCAAATGTTTCTCCTTCGCAGAGGCTCGTGAACATTAGAAAGAGAAAACGTAAGACGAGGGACGAGATGTTCACGGAGCTGCAGATGTCCTCCCATGCTGATAGAGCACAGCAGAATGCGTGGAGGCAGTCAATGTCGGAGATGAGAAAAGCCCAATATGAACGAGAGGAGAGGTGGCGGGCTGAATCGCGGGAAGAACAGAGCAAGTGGCGGGCTGAAGACGATAGGTGGCGTCAGCTTGCAGACAGACGGCAAGAGGCAATGCTCCGTCTGCTGGAGCATCAAAGTGATATGCTCGAGCGTATGGTTGAGTTGCAGGAAAGGCAGCAGGAGCAGAGACCGCCGCTACAGCCCCTGTGTAACCAACAGCCCTCCTCCCCAAGTTCCATAGCCTCCTCACCAAGACGCCCAAGAACACGGTGGGGGGGCCTCCGTCCACCCAGTCACTCCACCCCAGATGATCGCCAAAGCATCAGAAGGCTGGCCTTCAATAAGAGTTAAAGTTTTAAAATGCAGTGTGTCCTTTTCCATCCCTCCTCCCCCACCCATCCCAGGCTACCTTGGCAATTATCCCCCTACCTCTGTAAGGAACTAATAAAGAATGCATGAATGTGAAAAAACAATGACTTTATTGCCTCTGCAAGCGGGAGGGGAGGGGAGGGTGGGGTGGGGTGGTTGGTTTACAGGGAAGTAGAGTGAACCGGGTGGGGGGGGGGGTTGGAGGGTTCATCAAGGAGAAACAAACAGAAGTTTCACACAGTAGCCTGGCCAGTCACAAAACTCGTTTTCAAAGCTTCTCTGATACGCACCGCGCCCTGCTGTGCTCCTCTAACCGCCCTGGTGTCTGGCTGCGCGTAATCAGCGGCCAGGCGAGTTGCCTCAACCTCCCACCCCGCCATAAAGGTCTCCCCCTTACTCTCACAGATATTGTGGAGCGCACAGCAAGCAGCAATAACAATGGGGATATTCTTTTCGCTGAGGTCTGAGCGAGTCAGTAAGCTGCGCCAGCGCGCTTTTAAACGTCCAAATGCACATTCCACCACCATTCGGCACTTGCTCAGCCTGTAGTTGAACAGGTCCTGACTACTGTCCAGGCTGCCTGTGTATGGCTTCATGAGCCATGGCATTAAGGGGTAGGCTGGGTCCCCAAGGATCACGATAGGCATTTCAACATCCCCAATGGTCACTTTCTGGTCCGGGAAGAAAGTCCCTTCCTCCAGCTTTCGAAACAGAGCAGAGTTCCTGAAGACGCGAGCATCATGTACCTTTCCTGGCCATCCCACGTTGATGTTGGTGAAACGTCCCTTGTGATCCACCAGGGCTTGCAGCAGCATTGAAAAGTACCCCTTGCGGTTTACGTAGTCGGTGGCTTGGTGCTCCGGTGACAAGATAGGGATATGGGTTCCGTCTATGGCCCCGCCACAGTTTGGGAATCCCATTTCAGCAAAACCATCCACTATTGACTGCACGTTGCCCAGAGTCACTACCCTTGCTATCACCAGGTCTTTCATTGCCCTGGCAAATTGGATCACAGCAGCCCCCACAGTAGATTTGCCCACTCCAAATTGATTCCCGACTGACCGGTAGCTGTCTGGCGTTGCAAGCTTCCACAGGGCTATCGCCACTCGCTTCTCAACTGTGAGGGCTGCTCTCATCTTGGTATCCTGGCGTTTCAGGGCAGGGGAAAGCAAGTCACAAAGTTCCATGAAAGTGCCCTTACACATGTGAAAGTTTCGCAGCCATTGGGAATCGTCCCATACCTGCAGCACGATGCGATCCCACCAGTCTGTGCTTGTTTCCCGGGCCCAGAATCGGCGTTCCACGGTATCAACCTGCCCCAGTGACACCATGATTTCCACATTGCTGGGGCCTGTGCCTTGTGAGAGGTCTATGTCCATGTCAATTTCCTCATCACTCTCGTCGCCGCGCTGCAATCGCCTCCTCGCCTGGTCCGGGTTTCGCCTTGGCATGTTCTGGCTCTGCATATACTCCAGGACAATGCGCGTGGTGTTCATAGTGCTCATAATTGCCGCGGTGATCTGAGCGGGCTCCATGATCCCAGTGCTAGCTATGGCGCCTGGTCAGAAAAAAGGCGCGAAAGTAGTATCTGATGGACCAGGAGAAGGAGGGCGGGAGGGAGGGAGGGAGGGAGGGAGGGCCGAGTGACGACATGGCGTACAGGTACAGGAACAGGGAGAAACACAAACAACTGTCACACAGAATGGTCCCCCCAAAGATTAAACTGGAAACCCTGGGCTTAGCAGGCCGTTGATTTCACGGAGGAAGGGGAAGCAAATGAACACAGAACAAATCTATTTTTTACATCTTAAGGTGGCAGCCGACGCTGCAGCATGAGTGACAGCCATACCAGTATGACGATGACGGGTACCAATCATAATATGCCATCATCTGCCAAAAGGCAAGGGGCTGCTGCTGTGTAGCAATGCAGCCCCACGTCTGCCAGCCCCACGTCCGCCAGCATCGCCCTCGGCCTCTTCTGGGTGCTTAGCAGACAATATTGGGCAATTGGCAGAAAATAGTATATTATGACTGGTAACCGTCATCATCGAAACAGTAGCATGTCTGCCCAGGTGGCCATGATTGACAGCCATACCAGTACGACGACGATGGGTACCAGTCATAATATACCATCGCCTGCAAGGGGCTGGTGCAATGCAGCACTACGGCTGCCAGCCCCACGGCTATCACTCATGCTACACCGTCTACCGCCAAAAGGCAGTTAGCAGCTGCTGCTGTGTAGCAATGCAGTCCCACGTCTGCCGGCACCCAGAGGACATATGGTGACGGTGAGCTCAGCTGAGCTGAGCGGGCTCCATGCTTGCCGTGGTATGTTGTCTGCACAGGTAACCCAGGTAAAAAGGCGCGAATCTATTGTCTGCCGTTGCTGTGACGAGGCGGGAGGGGCCTGACGACATGTACCCAGAACCGCCCGCGACACTGTTTTGCATCATCCGGGCATTGGGATCTCAACCCAGAATTCAAAGAAAAGGCGCGAACCGCTTCTCGGCTCGAGCTGTGGCGCAAACGTAGTATCTGACGGCCTAGGGGAAGGAGGGAGGGGGGCCGAGTGACGACATGGCGTACAGGCACAGGGAATTAAAATAAAGAACGGTGGCTGTGCATCAGGGAGAGACACAAACAACTGTCACAGACTGGTCCCCCCCAAAGATTAAACTGAAAACCCTGGGTTTAGCAGGCCGTTGATTTGACGGAGGGAGGGGGAAGCAAATGAATACAGAGAAAATCTATTTTTTTACATCTTAAGACGACGGTGCAGCGTGACTGATAGCCCTCGGCATCTTTCTGGGTGCTTGGCAGCAAATACGGGGCGGTGTATGACGATGGTCTTCAGGCCTATTGCACGAGCTGCTGCTCAGGGAAGACTCTGCTAACGTGCGATGACCCGACTTGTAATAGGCCGGCTAACAGTCATAATACACCATTTACTGCCAAAAGGCAAGCCCCACGGCTGCCAGCACCCAGATCGCCGATGAAGGCTACCAGTCTACTGCACCGTCTACCGCCAAAAGGCAGTTAGCAGCTGCTGCTGTGTAGCAATGCAGTCCCACGTCTGCCGGCACCAAGAGGACATATGGTGACGGTGAGCTCAGCTGTGCTGAGCGGGCTCCATGTTGTCTGCACAGGTAACCCAGGTAACCCAGGTAAAAAGGCGCGAATCTATTGTCTGCCGTTACTGTGACGGGGGAGGGAGGGGCCTGACGACATGTACCCAGAACCGCCCGCGACACTGTTTTGCATCATCCGGGCATTGGGATCTCAACCCAGAATTCCAAGGGGCGGCGGAGACTGCGGGAACTGTGGGATAGCTGTGGGATAGCTACCCATAGTGCAATGCTCCGGAAGTCGACGCTAGCCTCGTACTGTGGACGCGGTCTGCCGACTAGAGCACCTAGAGCATTTTATTGTGTGGACATACACAATCGGCTGTATACAACCGATTTCAATAAAACCGGCTTCTATAAATTCGAACTAATTTCGTAGTGTAGACATACCCTAAGGAAGTCTCTTAGATTGTGGCTACACTACAGACACTGCATAGTCCGCTTACATGGGTATGACTAGCAGTGTAGATGGGGAGATTTGCTTAGGCAAGTAGTGTGTCTGACATGCTTGAACAGAGCCATCCCATCCATAGCTTTGGGACGCGGGGTCCAGGGTGGCCTGGCGGGCTAGCAGTGGGCCTGGTGCCGGCAGCAGCAAGAGACCCGGCCCCAGCCTGCTCTGCTCTGCTCCTCCGGCTCCTGGTGTTGCTCGGAGGAGGGGGTGGAAGCCGGGCGGGGGTGGAGCAGGGGCGGGAAGAGGCAGGGCGGGGGCTTGTGGGAAGGGGTGGGGTGTGGGTTGTCCTGGGCTCTGCACCCCTCTAAGGATGGCCCTGTGCCTGCATCCCCAGGTTATGTACCTTGCATGTCTCTGTACATCCCCAAGCAGTGCTTCCCACAACAACACTGCTATTTTTAGTAGTGTAGTGTCACGCTGCCTCCTGCTGCAAGGAAAGGCTCTGGCAGCAGGGAGGCAATGGGAAAAGCTCATAGACTCATAGACTTTAAGGTCAGAAGGGACCATTATGATCATCTGGTCTGACCCCCTGCATGCTGCAGGCCATAAAACCGTCCCTACCCCTTCCCTGGACTCTGCTGTTGAAGTCCCCAATCCTGTTTTAGGTGACTTCAATCGGCAGAAACCCTCCTGCTAGAGATCCTTGCCCTATGCTGCGGAGGAAGGCGAAAAACCTCCAGAGGCTCAGCCAATCTGCCCTGGAGGAAAATTCCTTCCCGACCCCAAATATGGCGATCAGTAAGACCCCGAGCATATAGGCAAGAGTCTCCAGCCTGACCCCTGTCAGCCATTATACAATTTACCTACCATTTCTTGGTTTTCCTTGACTACTATGTTTTACCATTAAACCATTCCCTCCATAAATTTATCTAACTTAATCTTAAAACCAGACAGGTCCGTCGCCCCCACCGTTTCCCTCGGAAGGCCGTTCCAATATTTCACCCCTCTGACGGTCAGAAACCTTCGTCTAATTTCAAGCCTGAACCTCCCCACGGCCAGTTTATATCCATTCGTTCTCGTATCCACATTAGTACTAAGCTGGAATAATTCTTCTCCCTCCCTCGTATTAATCCCTCTAATATATTTAAAGATAGCAATCATATCCCCCCTCAGCCTTCGCTTTGTCAGACTAAACAACCCAAGCTCCTCTAGTCTCTTTTCATACGACAGGTTTTCCATTCCTCTGATCATCCTAGTGGCCCTTCTCTGCACCCGTTCCAGTTTGAGTTCATCTTTTTTAAACATGGGAGACCAGAACTGCACACAGTACTCCAAATGAGGTCTCACCAGCGCCTTGTACAACGGAAGCAGGACCTCCTTATCCCTACTAGATATACCTCGCCTAATGCATCCCAAGACAGCATTGGCTTTTTTCACCGCCACGTCGCATTGTCGACTCGTAGTCATCCTGCGGTCTACTAGGACCCCTAGGTCCTTCTCCTCTTCCGTTACTTCTAACCAATGCGTCCCCATCTTGTAACTAAAATTTTTATTAGTTATCCCCAAATGCATCACCTTACACTTTTTACTATTAAATTTCATCCTATTCCTGATACTCCAATTCACAAGCTCGTTCAAGTCTCCCTGCAGGATATCCCTAGCAGTTTGCCGGAGGTGAGCCTTTCCTGCTGCCTTCCCACTGCCAGAGCCTTTCCTCACTGTAGTGAAAGGTTCCAGCAGTAGGAACTGCCAGAGTCTTTCCCCACTGCCTTGCTACTTATAACCCAAAAACCCTGCTATGCCATCTGGCAAGGGTGTTACAGGAAGTTCCTGATTCTGGCATGTACGTAGTGGTTCACCAAAGAACAACATGTGAGGTCTTCAATGAAAGCTGGGGTCACACCGCTCATTAATATCATTGTGAAATGTATGTACAGATACTATGTAAAGAGTTTATATAAAATTATAAAATACATTCTTAGAGGCTGTAGCAAGGTATGAGTCACCAGCAGAAGTGGAAAAAACAGGTTTTCTGTAACACAAGAGATGTCTGTTGGATGTAAATTAAGCAGTGCAAGCTAACAGAATGGATTAGCCATTTCACTGTGAAGTTTATTGTAGAGATGTAAAGTCAACAGGGCAGCAGCACACAGGGAAAACAAGTCACAGGTGGTTACACTGTCTGAGAATACAGACAACGAACTTTGGGGAATATAAGTAGAAGGCAAAAAAGACATCCCCTTATCCTGCACTAAGCAAGTAAACGGAACATTCATGAAAACAGGATCTCAGCCAACCTTGGCTGAAACACTGCATAGGACTTTGGAGGTGAGAAACATCTTTAGACAGGGGGTTGACCAGTTACTTAAGTTCATTCTGTAGAAAAATCATAACATGCTTTTTATATATGTAACCATTTGTTTCCAGTAATCTTACACACTAGTGCTATCATTTGAATCTTGAGTCTTTGCTATATCTCAGTGCTGTGATATTAAGCAAGGTGCTGATCCTGAGTTCAGTCATACAAATTGGTGTGTACACTGTTTCTTTGGGGACAACAGACCTGGTATTTCTGTGAGAGTTCAGTGGATAAGAGGCTGGAATGCTTCAAAGGGACCAGGGTTCACCTACTGTTAACCTGCAAGGCAAAATAACAGCTGGCATAGCCCAGAGGAGTGTGCATGGGTGGCTAATAGGCTGGTGGTGTCAGGGAGCTGACACCCAGTTTAGGCATAAGCAAGACTCCCCCTGCTTCCAGCATGGGGGTAATAAGGTGACACTGTCCTGGGTACCCTGGAACCGTCACACTGCTGCCAGAGCCTTTCACTGCAGAATGTAGCTACACACCACAGTGATAAGCGTAGATACAGCCTTCCTTTCACTGTGGCATGTAGCTACACATGTAGGGCCTGTACTCTACACAGCACTGTAAGTGTAGACATAGCCTTCCTAACTACTAATAGGTAGACTTAAACTTAAGCCCTGAAGAATCCCATCCAATGTGCACCCAAAACTCTAGTTTTAGACTTTACATCTATAACACAAATATGCTTGTTATCAATATAAAAGTCCAATTCCTCTCTGAATCTTGCTAAATTCTTGGTCTCAGGGACATCCTGTGGAAATGGGTCACAGTCTACTTGTATATTAGTGGGGGAAAAGATTTCCTTTCATCAATTTTGAATTTGCCACCTTTGAGTTATACTGGACGTCCCTTTGTTCTTCTATTCTCCCTCAACATAAGTCCCCTGTCTACTTTCTGTATACCATCAATTATTATGTATCCTTTTATTCTTATTGCTTACCTTAGAGAGGAGATTAATCTCGCTTGGTATAAAAGATATTGTAAAGATTTAAAACTGGTGAATGAGACAAAAAGGGTTGGAGTGTTCACCAGGAGACTCGCAATCCCATGTCAACCATCTGTACTATAATTCATTGTGCAAGGTTTAAAAAAAAAGAAATTATGACTTCCCCCCAAAATTGTTTAATTTTTGTAATCAAAATTTTGAGCTTTCCAGGACTTTCTAATGAGCTTATCAGATTTAGCCTATTAGATTCATGGGAATAGTCTGATGGGATCGTTATAATAAATATATCCTAAGACCTGCCTGTTCAATGTAGTTTCATACTTAGGTTTGTTCTCATTGGAAAAAAGAACATCACTATCCTTTCAGATCGTGTTTTCAACATTATTCTTATGTATAGGGTGTGAAGTAGGAATGGCATGAGGCATCGATTTTCTAGTTATATCCTTTTCAAATCAGTGTATTCACTTTCTTACTTTGTAATAGTTAGTGTGGTTTTATTTGTATTATGGTACTACCTAAAGGTTCCAATCGAGAATGGGATACCATTGTGCTAGTTGTAGCACGTGCCTCAAAAGAGCCAGTCCCTGCCTAGAAGTGCATACAGTCTACAAGACACACACTGGGTGGGAACAAACAAAATGCCATGCATGTAAAACCCTAAATTCTGTTTGAATAGGTCACTTTCAAACTGATTTCTTTTCTCCTTTGTGTTCAGGCCAGGTTAAATTGAGTCAGGGTCTGGTATAATCTGGTATAACCTTTATAATATCTGCAGACTCCAGCTTGTTTTGGGAAAGCAGCTATGTTGTATCTTGATGTCTTTTCCTGCAGGCACCTATTACAGCAAAATAAGTAACCTAATACAATAGTAAGTACAGCTCATTTTGCAAAAGCATGACAAGTCTGGCCACTTAATACAAGAGAAAGGAAGTAGCAGGGAAACAGGAGACAAGGGTAACAGATGTTGCCAACAGTTTGTGTTACATGCATCTAGATAACTTGCCACTTGTGCCTCATCACCATGGTAACCCACCTATTAGGCCTTTGATAATTGTCTCCTATGGACCTTTGAGTAGGCTCTCATCTGCTTAAATAGCTATAAATTGCCTTCCATTAAATACCCAAATACACAGAAGTTGCACATGTACATCTTGAGGATGATTAGAGTTTGGACAAACCTTCATTTTTAGGTTTGGTTTGTACATAAATACAGTGCCTTACAAGATACTAGATATGGTCAGTGTCCTCCAAATTGCTCTCAATGCTAGGTGGTTCAGATAATGTGTCAGGACAAGCACAAGTTTTTTAAGTGGACAGCCATCACCCAAAGCAGCCGGTCATGAATGTGCACTGTGTATAACCTAATAAATAAACTTGGTTATTTAATCTGTAGGACACCATTTTTCATCATTTCAGTACTGATTTAGCACCTGCAGTGCCAGCAATGGAAATTGAGGAAGCTCAACATTCTCTCCTAAAGCAAAGGGCTCCAGCAGTGCATCATTGGGACTGGGGGGCACCCGTGTAGTAGCTGCAAGTTCTACAATTGGATTATGGACTCAAACCCAACTATTAATGGGACCCAAATATGATCTTCACGTTGAAGAGCTCAGAGGGAAAAATCTTACTTTGTAATCATGAATATAATGAATCTTTCTGACCTGAAGTCAATAATAGCTGTGCTTGGTCATTGTGACCTTTTGGCATTGATTTCTAAGCTAGTAAGCCAGTGATTGTCTTATGGATTTAGAAAGTAACTGCTTTATTTCAGTCTTAGATGAGATATAGCATGAAGCAAACCTCCTTCAGTCCTTCTTCGGGTCTTGTAGATATGAGATTTCTAATCTTTCTCATAAACATGTGTTAGTGTGTTATCATCATTGGTCTTATTCTCAGGTGTATGTATCACTTCAGTTCTTTTTGACACTGATAAAAAATGTTGCTAGGAGTTATTTTTTAGCTGAGCGATTTTCTGTTTCAGATCAGAGAGTTGCAGTTGGACAGGAAAAGGTGTGAATTTTCATGGCTATTGCAGTGTGTTCATACAGCATGCTAGAAAAAGCCAGCGGGATAAGAAATTTAAAAAGCCGAGTGTACTGTTGGGCCTATCAAAGATGCAATAAAGACAACTAGAAAAAAGATATAAAAGCAGGAAAAATTATTTTTGAGTGGTGAGGGAAATATATTTTAGCAAAATCATCTTTAACAAGAATTATATCTTACCAAAACATTTGTTTAATAATATTATTATTGCAAAATGTGATAATGAAAATTAAATGAAACTACAGCCTGTCTTTTAATCCTTTCATTAAATATTTACTACTTTAATTTCAGTCCTCTCCTGAAAACCATTTATGACATGGCTAGTCTGGGGATATTGGAGAGTATAGTTAATAGTAATCAGATATTTCTTTCCATTTATATTTCTGTTTTCAGCAACTAAATATGTTTGTCAAATATGTGTGATAGGAAAGCAAAGACCAACGTTTACATCCAGTCCTGTAAACCCCTATCATACAGAACTTCAGGGAGTATGTCAATTGAAAACTAGCTGCTTGCTTTTTTGAAAAGGGTATGCTTTTTCATTAGTGTTATGTATTGCATCAGTTTTTAAAAGCTTTCTCAAAAGACACTTAGTGTTGAGCCAGACTCGGGACGTTCAGAAATTTAGTTCATGTAAGCATCCAGGAGTTATCCAGACTTCAAAGTCCAAAAAAGTGGACTTGAAATGTCATGGGAACAGGCTTTTTGTTTGTGATATTGTGATACTTCCTGTCTCTGGTCAGGATGGAAATGTATCTATCCTTTCTCTGCATTTCCACTTTCAGTTCTTTCAAGAACCAGAAAGTGAAGAGGTATGCATGAATATGAAAGTGAGTGGGGGTGAGAGGAGGAGCTAACTAAGCTTTTGCAAATCTCAGAAAAGGTTTGATTTGAGTTTTGAAAAAGATTTTGGTCACTTATTTTATTTGAACTGGTTCTTTCCATCACTAACATGAAAGAAATTTTCAAACCAGGTAAGCTGTATCTGGACTGTGTTTCAGTATTGTTACCTACCTTAACAGAACACAAGCTGGGAAAGGAGCTATTAAGGATAGCATTTTAACCATATGCAATCTATATGTAATCCTGAAGTAAGTAAATGTAAAGGTCAACATTTTCGAATGTTGGTGCAATTAGGCACCGTGGATTTTCAAAGGGGCTTAAAGTAGGCACCTGTGACTCTTGCTAAAGGTACCCAGCTTCAGGGAGTTTAGAATGAGCCAGCCTTGTCTGTGCCAGCTGTGGAACAGTTCTCTGAAACCACTAGTCTCTGGCCACAGAGACCTTCCAGTCTCTGCAGACTTCAACCTCTCTGTGCAGGCTAGCAATAGTCACACATCAACCCTGAATCCTCTGAGCACTCCCTGCTCTGTCAAAGGACACTCACAGAAATTACCAGGTAAGATATCCCCAAAGAAACAGTGTGCACACCAGCTTGTTTGGTATAACTGAGGATCAGCTCCAGTGTAATATCACAGCACTGAAATATATTTATAGTGCAGACATTAACTACTCTTAAATCTGAGTCTTTGAATGTATGAAGAAGGATAATAACAGAAATGATTACATATAAAATAAAAAGTATAGCACACTTAGAATTTAAACTCCACTTAAACAGGATAAAAACCTTTGTCTAACGGAGCTTATCTCACTTAAAGCAATCTCTCAACGATTCCAACCCTCGTGGCTGTGATCCTCCTTTCATTAATGCAAAAAGCACTGTTATTTTTGCTTCCTTGGTGAAGCATAAAATGGTGTGATTTTGCCATCCTCTTATACCCCCAAAATTCATTGTTTTGCCCCAGATGATACCCCCACCTCAGATTTATTCTCCAGTATCTTGTCTACTTTTGACTTCCCATCCTCCTATTGACTCGCATGTAAATTGGGCTTCTATTGTGTTGGCCTACAATGTTTAATCTATATGACCAATGAAGAGACAGGTGAATCAACAGCCTTTGTCCGACCCAAAACGGTTTATCAGCTCTGCCTTGGGTGCAGATTTTATATGTACTGAAAATGTTTTACACACAACTTAAATGTCATCAGTGCATGTCTCTCTCAACAGTTATGGGAATCAGTATGACATATGCTTTTATTAGATACCTCATTTGACCCTCTCTGGATAATTACTGTGAAAGCGATGTGTTTGGTGCAGTGAGTTTGTCAGGCCTGTCAGGAGTTACTGTTATGGAACAGTGAAACCTTTACCAATTAGCTTTAAGGGGTTCTGAGGGTCACAGTACCCAATTCCCACTACTATTTAGTGAGACATGGGCATCTAACTCCCTTAGTTCTGTTTGAAAATCCAATATCTAATTCCAGACTCAGGCACTTCATAAGTGACCTGATTTTCAGAGGTATTAAGCAACCCAACTACTGAATTGAAAGGGACTACTCATATGAATAAGGGCTACAGAATCTGAGCTTGATAAGTTAGACCCACATGGACATTTTTTGATATTGCAATGTGCTCCTTATTTGGCAGTTTCTGTTTAGTTACTAAACTTATTTTCCCCACTTTTACATAATATGTTAGCATTGGTGGTGGTGTCCTAAGGCATTATTTTTCCTTTTGAACCATTTTCATTTCAGTTGGTGTTCAACTGTCTTGTGATTTCCTTGTATGGAAAAATAACTTATTTTGCGTAGTAAGTTGGTTTGCCCTTTTATTTTAAAGCAGATTATGCCATAGATAGGTTTTTAGAAGTCTGCACATCAAAGTGCCTGCTAGTTTCTCCAGGCAGTTTGAAATGATTTTCAGTTGGTATATTTGATGGCCTTAAAGCAGCACCTGTGTATATTTTTCTCAACATACTCAAGCAATTAGACATGTAAACAAATCTCCTCTTCACCAGACGAGCTCTGTCAGTACAGAGTTCTTGAAATTTGGTCCCTTAGATCTATTTAAGGTAAGTGTCACTGGTATTATGTTTCATGCTGTACATCTTGGTGATCACTAAGGGCCCCTAGATACAATGTTTATTACTGCTAATAGGAGTTCTCTGTAAATTGAAGGCAGGATATGGTCCTGAAGTGTGCAGCTAGTTGCATGTCCAAATTAGGTAACTGCATACACAAATTGCAATTTTCACTTGACCCACATTAACCATATAGCTTGTACAAAACCGATGGCACATTTTTAGCCCTGAATGAAGGAAACTCACTATCTATATGCTGCGGTGACATGATTTTGACATGACATTTTTTTTTCTTTAGTTGTAACTTTTTAAAAATAACTGAGAACTAGATAGATTGTAATTACTTGGAAGCTGAGAAAGAAACTGAGAGTCCTAACTTCCCAAGAGAGGGATTACTTTGGCATAGCTCATGTGGACAAAGGAAGAAGTTAAAACTACAATCTCAATGCCTTTTGCTCAGAATGTAAAATCAAAGTTTTCCTTTGCAAACAAAAATGCTCTGATTGGTGGGTGAAGGTACAAAAAGCATTAACATTGTCCAGTTACTAGTTACCAGCTGTTTAGCCCAGATACTATGGTGATACATACAGTCTAAATGACTTGATGGAAAAGAAAAGTAATATTTTATCCTTGTTTTGGTAAAGTTGAGTTGCAAGCTTCATGTCAAAGACAGAATGTGGACTTGTGTATGTAAATAAAGTCATTCTGATACACTATATCTAAACCAGTCTTGAAATTCACCCCTGTGGGAAAAGGCCAGCACAAGGCATACTCACCACTTAAGTCCCACTCAAACTCTGTATTTAGGAATCAGTTGTTCACAGGCTTTGTACAGGTCTTTGCACAGAGGTAAATTTATCTCTCTTCATTTTAGTGTAAATAACCCCAAGATCTACAAGTAAGTCCAGGACCTAATTCTCTTCTGGTGATCTCCTCTAGTCATTTATTGTTGATAATTTTTAATGTTGTTGTTGAGTGATATCCAATATATGCAGGTCATAAATACACTGCGGCAAAAATTTTCATGATAACTAAACACCTGGTGAGATATTCAGCAACAAAAAGGAACCTTAGCTAGTACACATCTTGTAGTGAGAGGCTGGTTTTGTGGCATAGTACGAGGTAACAGTCTTAACATATTCAGACTACTAGTGGTCCTGGTTTATCACTTCTAACCCTCTAAAACAGGCTGTTTTCATTTTGTATGTTGTGCTGATTTTGTCCATGAATACTCTCAGGAAAAATGGAATGAGACATATTAATGATAGAAGGTCCTTTAAAGGTAAACCTTGATCTTTTCCAGATCATTTTGGCTTGACCTGAACAATAGATTGAAAGTTCTACTCAACAAAGGTGAAGCTTCTGTTCTAAGAGTCAGCAAAAGCCTCTTTAGATGGGTTTTAAGTGAGACTTAAGGGATACTTAGATCCTGGTGTGGATCTCTGTTAACAATATGGAGTAAAATCCACCAAGTTTTTATGTTGGCCATATGCCAAGATGTTTTATATTGTCTTTAAGCAAAAAATACATTCCAATAGACAAAATTTGTTTTGAGTAGCATTTGAAATCCTAAGAGAGCAAATTAATGTCATGGGACATTGAGATTCCTCTTGTATCCCCTGAAGAGTTGAGAGAGAGGGAGAGGGAGACAAGATGAGAGTAAACAACCTCTAGCCTTTACACTTACTGTAGTAATTTTTTGGAACCTGGCAATAGATGACATACAGAAAACTGAGACTTAAGAACTTTGGGCCAAATTGTACTTTGTAGAGATTGTACAGAAATATATAAGGTATACACTCCACATATAGATCTACAAAGATTGTCAGATTTGTACATATTTAATTAATTCAGCCAAATAAAGCAATGATCTTGTACATCATTTCTAAAAAGGTATTGCTCCAGTTTCTTATGTGTAGATAGGTTCCACTATTCCAAGCACTCTTTATTTTTTGAGCACAAAGAATGGCTGATGGGAGCCATAATTTTATGCAAAATCAGATTTGTGAGTCACTTACTTGTCAGCCCAGTGTCTGTTATAAGATTGGGTTTATCCTGGTCTTAAATACAGACATTTTTTAAAGTATCTTGGGGCATTATCACAGGAGATATGCTAGGAATGATATTTCCAGCATATGTAACTGAACTGGAGTCCTATATGCTTGATGTACATATTTGAACTATATAGGTCTAGATTTCAGAATCAGAGGTCCCTTTTGGATAGCTTTGAGGTTTATATTCTAACATAGCTCAAAAAATCCCATGTGACATAATGCTCAGAAACAAATCTCAGTTCAGAATTTAGGAAGGGACAGAGGAGGATTCTGTTAACCTTTTTATATATGCTGGAAACTGTCTGACTATTAACATGTATCATTGTCCTTGACAAATACATAGTATGCTAGATTCTAATTGGTTAGTGATGTTTAGGTAAATATGTTATTAAACTCGGGATGTAAAATCCTATGAGTAAATTCACAATCTTACACTTTGTTCTCAGACAAAATTTGTAGATATAAAACTGGTTTTCAAACTTTTCAGAATAAGACTTTGAAAGGTTTGTTTTCTAATCTTATCTACACTAATCCACTACATTTTTAGATTGAGATTCTGTGCTAGAACTACTGAAATGTAACTTGGCAACATCCCTGTAGAGGTTGTGTTTGCATAGAATGTGGAGTTGTGGAGCATTAACAATAGGCAGTGTGGTGGTGATGGGAAGAAACTCAACAAATACAACAGTGTTGGGGCTAGTAGCCAGGGATCTGGGGGGAGGGGGGAATGGAGGGAAATAGGGAAGAAATCTGAGATAGTGGGATGAGATAATTGAAGTAAGGAGATAAGATAGAGATCATGTGGAGAAGAGAGAGACCAGAAGCACATTAGATTAATTGCCTCTTTCCTTTCCTCCATCTGACTATCTTGTAAATATTTACACCTGGAAATTCTGGTATACAGGCTTTTGTTCAGGTGCTATCAGAAGTCTAGCATGAGTTTAAACCTATTTCTTACTGTTCAGTTTAGCCTGAACTCAGCAAAGCAATCGATCATGTGCATAACTTTAAGCATGTGAGTGGTCTCCTAATGTCAATAGGGCTGTTCACATGCTTAAAGTTAAGCATGTGCTTACGTGCTTGCTTTATTGGGGCCTTTGATAGCAGGGCCAGCTCCAGGCACCAGCAAACCAAGCAGGTGCTTGGGGGGGCACATGTGCAGGCGCAGCATTCCAGCCAGCCTTTTTTTTTTGCGCTTGTGGCGGCAGGAGGCAAGAGCCATTCCTGGCAGCAGCAGTGTGTACTGCACAGGGGCACCCTGGGGCGGCTGCGGTTCGCATTGGGGAACAGCGCACGCACCTTATGGCCGGGCGGGCTCAGAGTGCGGGACACCCAGGCTGGGGGCCACCCTGTGGGGCACACGGAGCCAACTGCAGGTGCCGCAGGGCGGCCGCCCCCCAGCACCGCAGCCGGAGCCGGGCGAAGTGGCCCGAGCCACCCAGGGACTGCGGCAGGGTGGCCAGGAGCAGCAGCAGCAGCGGGGCCATAGTGGGGACTGGTGCCCGGGGTGCTGCCCTGCAGGGCCCACATCCTGCTCTCCGGGGCTCTGCTCCTTCTAGGGCTGCCTTGCTCCGGCTCCTCAGCCCTCTGCCAGGTGGTCCCCTGGCTCTGCCGTCCTGGGTCCCAGACGGTCCTGGAGGTGGGAGCCCCAGCTGGAGGGACCCTGGGCTGGGGCGCGGCCTGGGATCCCTGCTGCTTACCCTGACCCTGCCAGCGCCAGACAGGCTGGAGGCAAGGGGGGAAGCGGGCGGAGTCAGCACTGGTGGGGGGAAGCCCAGGGCTGGGGCAGCAGGGAGTGCAGGTGGGGTAGGTGGGAGAGCCCAGCATTGGGGTGGCAGGGGTGCAGGTGGGGGAGGGGGGAATCCCAGCGCTGGGGCGGCAGGGAGTGCGGGTCGGGTGGGGGGGAGAGCCCAGGTTTGGGGCGGCAGGGGGTGTGGGTAGGGTATGGGGGAGAGCCCAGGACTGGGGCGGCAGGCGGTGTGGGTGGGGAGAGAGCCCAGGGCTTCGGCGGCAGGGAGGTCCGGGGGGAACCCAGGGCTGGGGTGGGGGGGCAGCCAAAAATTTTTTTGCTTGGGGCGGCAAAAAGCTAGAGCCGGCCCTGCTTGATAGTCCTATAAAACAAATATCACAAAACTGTAGTGAAGAGTTATAAAATGCAATAAGAATCATAGCTATGAGATAGTAAGCTAGATAAGAATATATGTTTTTCCTAGTGGCTATGTAGGCTTGAATGTGATGGGAAGTAACACAGCAATCATTGAAGTAGCGTTACCATTATTGGATAAAATATCAAACCAAAAATGATTTGCTAATTCTTCTAGTCATGGAGAAGTATATAGCCAAAAGTAGGAACATTTCCTCCTCTTCCCCCCCCCCCCCGTGTTGTCTTTTCTTTTCAATTTGGTTATCAGACAAACAAAAGATGCAGTGCAAATCTTAATTTGGAGTACAGTATAACCAGGGATTGCATCTTGTTTATCCTCTAATTCTTGCACAGAATTTTAAAATGGGGGGGGCACTTGTTTTTGTTTTTATCAACATGCTTCTATCAAATTCATGTTTTTTTTTGATGAGCTTCTAGTGATGGCTTATTTAAAAACCTATTAACTTTTATTGGAGAGACAAGGTGGATGAGGCAATATCTTTTATTGGACCAACTTCTGTTGGTGCGAGAGACAAGCTTTTGAGACCGAGCTTATCTTCAGGTTTGGGAACAGTACTCCCTACATCCCAGTAAAATGTAAGGTGGAATAGCTAGTTTAGCATAAATAGTTAGCACATATCCGAAGGGACCATTCAAGGTAGAGGTGGTCTGTTATCAACTCTACAGTCATAGGACAAAAAAGAGTTAGGGGGTTACAGATTGTAATAAGCCATACATCCAGTGTCTCTGTTCAGTCCATTATTTTTGGTGTCTAGCAGAGTTATGAATTTAAGCTCTCAGGCTTGTCTTCTGAAAGTGTTGTCCAGGTTTTCTTTGAGGATGAGGCCTGCTAGATTAGATATAGAGTGATCGCTTTGTGAAGTGTTCACCCACAGGTGATGGGGTGGTTTTGTCTTATCACTTCCCTGTGTGAGTTCATTCGAGAGCGTAGTGGTTGTCTGACTTCACCCACATAAAATTGTTGTTGAGGCATTTAGTGCCCTGGATGGGGTACACCACATGTGTGGGATCCCTGGCTCTCGAAAGGTGTGTTGTGGGAGGTGTTGATCATTGTAGCAGTGGAGATAAGTCTGCATCGATTTTTCTGGCAGGGCCTGGTGCTGTTTTAATTAGTGTGTCCTGGTCTTTGGGGAGCTTGCTTCTGATTAGGAGCTTGGGGAGGTGGGGGGTTGTTTGAAGGCCAGAAGTGGGGGTATCATGGGAACAACATGGCTACGCTGCATTGAAACTTCTATAGCTGTTAGGCAAAACTATATACATTTCAAAAATATTTAGACATTTAGTCATTCAGAATCTTTTAGGATCTATGTTTATTTTAAAAAAAGTGTGTGCCATGTTTTTCTGTGTGGTATGGATCACAAACTTCCCAGCTTAATTATCACCCCCAAAATATGTTTCATTTGACTAAACCATTTTTAAACAGTTCCTTTGGTTAAAGAAACAAACATAATCAATTGAATCTGTATGTAGAGTTATGGGCTAGGGAAAGTGCTTTGTTTGAATTCAGACAGTAGCCCTTATAAAAAATATTGAATCAACTTTTTGCTAGTGTCATTTGTGGAAGCAAAAAAAGAACTGACAGGAAGGGAATGCAGTGTATGACAGTTACTCCCCAACACAGTGTTTCTACTACAGTCTTATGGCTATATGAGCTCCCTCTAGTGGCTCATTTACATTAAAGTCTTAGTTTTCCTTTATTTAAGTATCTGCGTAACAGTGTGAACAAGGTTGCTGACTCTCATGTAGAAGACCAAACTCAATTTCTTGTGAACTTGTGTTTTTCATTTAAAACCATAATTAGTTCTCTTGAATATGATATGGATGCATTTAAATTCTCAGCTCCTAATTTTCTTAGAGGAAAAAAAATTAAGGAAATGATAAGGGAATTAACAAAAATCTGACCAACTTCTTATTTTGTACAAAGAGACCCCGATCTGTTGCAATCACTGGAGAGCATTCATTTCCTCTGTCAGAATTTGGCCTGGCACAATAGTTCCTAGTCAGTAATGCACAATAATAGTATGTGGGGAGTTTGAATAACTTAACTGCATATTTGCTTGCTTGCTTGTGGCTTGAGTTGGTTCATGACATGTCTACCAACCTTCACTCAAAGTTTTGGTGGTTGTTTTTTTTGTGAGGATATATATGTGTGTATACCATTACAGATCCTCTGGGTCACAAACTGCAATGCCTCTTATAAAATATTATGAGTAGAAAAAATACTATTTAATTTTAAAAACACTTAATACAATTTCTACCTAATACTTCTCATTTATGAATAGAATTAGAACTCTCAGCCTTCATTCACTAACCCGTTTGGGGGGACTATGTACAGTAGATGATAAACACATGCTTTTTGTTTAGCTGGTATTTATGTCAATGACCTATAAAATGTGTGAGTTAGGACTGAATTTCAAATGAGAGCAAATTTGGTGCTGTTACTGGATTGTATTTGACCATCATCATTTACATCATCATCATCTACAAAAGTGAACACCCAACAGTGGATTTGAAAGGTACTGTTAACATAAGCAATTTTTGCTAAATGTTTTGATCTTGCTGCTTTTCAATTCTGGTGGGCAGACTACAGATTTAATCCCGACTGCTTACATTTTATACAATTTTAGCACTATTTTGTCATTAACATAACTATCACATCAAGTCCAAGCTGCAGCTAGGTAAACATTTGTTAAATATTTTTTTATTATTATTATTGTTTTTACAGAAAGCTAAACTTTTTGTGTAGATTAACTTGTAATGCATACAATTGCTGGGCACAAATGTCTTTCAAGGAGTCTAATTTTACATTTTTAATTACATGATATACTTTAATTATCTATTGGTGTTAACTGCAAATATTTCTGGCTTGGTTCCTTTGGAAAGTTAACACTGATTTCCCAGGAAGCCACTGGATTTACAGGTGTTCCAAGATCCATCCAATCTATTGCAGGTTAAGCACAGATTTGATTTGTGGATCTACTTCCTGGTGGATGGGGACTCAGTGGAACTTAGATCCATCTGCGGTGAGGCTCCCACTGTGACATTACACCCCATAGTCTTCATAGAAATATAGTTATGATATAAATATGGACTAATTAAGATATATTTTATGCAAGATGGGTCTTGTAATGTATTGTTGGAAAGGCTGTTTTACTGAAAGTGATTATCAATTTGTATGTATGTATCATTTCTGTATCTAAAGTTAGGGATATTGACTATGTAACCGTTACAACTGTGTGTGTATCTGGAGGACACCCACCAGACAAGGGGCCATCACAACCTTGATGGGCCACTAGGAAGAAATGATAAGACTTTGGTGATACTAATCACTCTCCTTTCTGAGAGGGGTCCTGAGACATAGCTGTGACACTACCAGGTCAGGTGGTCCTGTCACCTGATACAAAATTCCACCCTGGACACTGCTGGTATTTTTCCTCTGTAGGGGGATGGGGATCAAACTAAGGTTTTCTTGCCTTAGGTAAATCCGTTTTAAGGCTGGGGGAGGGGGTTAATCTTCACTCTCCTCCATTGCCTACCCAAGAAGAAAGACTGCTGAAAGTACCTCGAGGGACAAAGGACCTAACCTGTGAGGAAAGGCAGGGGTGAGTCTAGACTAAGATGTGCGGGTCCAGTGTGTAAGAAGAAATAACTGGAACTCTGAGCTACAGAAACTTTGCAACTTGCCTAAAATGACATTTAGGGTGAGAAATTACTTCTTGAAACCAGTCTCTTTAAGATCTTAAGCTTAGTATGTGTGTTTTGTTTTATTTGCTCAGAAATCTGCTATCCCTTATTATCATTTAAAATCTGTCTTTTGTAGTTAATAAACTTTTCTTGTTTATAAAATAACCCAGTTTGTGCAATCCATATCGGGGGAGAGGGGCAGGTAGGGAAGAAGCTGTGCATATCTCTTCACATTGAGGGAGAGGGCAAATTTTTATAAGCTTGTGCGGTGCAGATCTTTCTATACAGCACAAGACAATATACCTTTGGGTCTGCACTCCAAGGGAAGGGAGCACCTGAGTGCCAGGGCAAGTTCCTTAAGATGAATCTTCCCAGAACTGATCTCAGTGACTGTCTCTTTTTGCAGCTGGGTGTGACCCTGCCTGTGTGTGCTACAGGAGGCTTAAGAGCCTGACAGCAAGACAGGGTAAAGGGGAGCCAGGCTGGCAGAACAGGCGGGCTCAGTGGTATTCCAGTATATCAGGTAGCACATTAAAGGGGGGCAACCCATCACACCCACTGCTAGAAAAGGCACAGGACTTGAGGCAATCTCAGGATGTCCTCTATTGGCTCTGATGTTTGAATTTAGAATCCTGCGATATTCATTATGATCTGAGAAAGAGCATTTGGCAGGAGAGCAGTGCCAAGCACTGAGGCAGTTGAGTCTGCCAGAAAAAAAACAAGTTTAAATGCAGCAGTGCCATTTCCAACCCCACCCTTGCTGGAGCATGCAAAGAAAATCCCCATCCACCCTGGCCACAGCAATGATGGTGGAGAAACACAACCACTACTGCCTGGCTTGGAGGCCCTTCTTTGCTCCTTTCTCTACAGTTCTTTGCCACTCCAGTCTGCCATTGTTTAGAGTAAACAATGGCTGCTATTTTCACTTTTCTTTGTATATAAAGCACCAGACGAGCCTATAATTTGTTCAAAACACTACTTTTCACAATGACTGAAATACAGAAAAAGGGAGTCAGCCTAGACATTGTGAGGTACAGTTTAAACCATCAGCCTGCACTTGCAGAGCTGCATTAAATGATATGTAGTATAGGGAAGGTCTAATGTAAGTTGTGCCAGTAACTTCGTAGTGTGATGCCCAAGCTGACTGAAGGATATGATGTGCCATGGAAGTTTTGTTTCATTGCTGAAAATTACACTAGGGAACTTTGTCCTGCATCAATCCACTTCCTGTTGAGATACAGTTTTGCACTGTATGGTACTTAACATTGTTGGTAATGTAATGGGACATCATATCATGCAACATGTCTTTGGGTTTTGCTTGCACAACTTATTTCCATATTTTCAAACTTGCTTTTTTGACTTACCACTTCCATGTGACAGTGGAGATGGAGAGCTAGACATTGCAGGTATGCAATATATAGGCACAGACCTCACAAGTGGCAAGTGCATTATTCTTCTCTGTAACTGCATTGATTTCCTTTCCAGTCTCTGTTGAAGAGGGAGAGAAAGAATTGTAAATAAACTAGTAATGCTGATGCTGAATTGACGTGTAGTAATGTACAATACATTATGCACAACAGAGGAAAAAATTTTCCAGAGACATTCATCTCAGTTGACAGGGCCGGCCCACAACATTTTGGCACCTGAGGTGGGGAGCTCAAATGACGACCCCATGCTCCTTGCTTGTGCCAAAACTTTGAAAGGTCTCAATTCTGCCTTCTTCCTCTCATGGTACTGCTCTGTTACCTACCCAAATAAAGGAGAACTAACAACTTAAAATGCCTTGTTCAAAAATTTTAAGTAATACTTAACTTTTGAACGCTTAAACAGCAAATGTAATGTTTCTTGTCTGCATCGTAAATACTGGCATTTTTATCTGTTTGAATAATCCAAGTGGTGCTTTCCATGCCTTTTTGGTTGCAAAGATTTGAACTGCTTCCTGCTGAAGGTCCACAGTCTGGGCCAGCTCATGCTCTATTGAGATGGTTGCAAGGCCAACCAGCCTCTCCTGTGTCATTGTGGAGCGTAGATGTGTTTTTATTAACTTCAGCTTGGAGAAGCTGCGTTCTCCACTGGCAACTGTTACAGGAAGTGTTAGAAGTATGCGCAGAGCAACAAAAGCATTTGGAAAGAGGGTGGCCATCTTATTTGTGCATGTATATTCCAGAACAGCCCTTGGAGTTGATCCTGCTGAAATGTATCTTGAAAGGGCTTTCAGTTCATCACCTAAATCACTCGCATCAGTAACGTGCATGTCATCATGTGTCAACACTGTCTCTGGTGTCCTGCACTGCTAGTGTGTAGGTCTTCTTCAGGTATAGTGAGGAGTTTTGGAATATCATACAACATTCCAAATATACTGCTGTGTTCCTTGAGCTGTATGAAACGTTCTTCAACTGACTGTATTGCACAATCTAGCACCTCATAGACTCATAGACTTTAAGGTCAGAAGGGACCATTATGATCTTCTAGTCTGACCTGCACAATGCAGGCCATAGAATCTCACCCACCCACTCCTGTAACAAACCTCTGACCTATGTCTGAGCTATCTGAAGTCCTCAAATCATGGTTTAAAGACTTCAAGGTGCAGAGAATCCTCTAGCAAGTTGCCTGTGCCCTACTCTGCAGAGGAAGGTGAAAACCCCCCAGAGCCTCTGCCACTCTGCCCCGGAGGAAAATTCCTTCCTGAGCCCAAATATGGCCATCAGCTAAACCCTGAGCATGTGGGCAAGTCTCACCAGCCAGACACCCAGGAAAGAATTCACTGTAGTAACTCAGATCCCACCCCATCTAGTGTCCTATCACAGACCATTGGGCATATTTACTGCTAATAGTCAAAGATCAATTAATTGCCAAAATTAGGCTATCCCATCATACCTTCCATAAACGTATCAAGCTTAGTCTTGAAGCCAGATATGTCTTTTGCCTCCACTGCTCCCCTGGTTAAAGAATTCAACTTTGAATTGTTGTTTGGGGTCTCTTATGGGATTATCCCGTGCCTCGTAATCAAACGTTGTCTTCTTCGGTGACTCTCTTGTATTCTTGAATGGGTGGGAAAATAGCTTCAGTGTGAAATTCCTCTACCAACTTCTGTGCACTCTTCAGAATGTTTTGAAATCCCTCATCCTACAGGTAAGACTGTAGGTATGACTTTGCTTTGTCCAGTTGTTCCATTGCTCCAGATATATCAAGGTCAACACCTTGGAGTGTCTTGCTTACAACATTTATGTCAAACAGTATGTCATGCCACAACACTAAGCCACACAGAAATGTGAAGTTATGTATGTTTCTGGTGATTCCATTTCCCTCTGTCACTGTTCTCCCATGAACAGTTCATGTCATCTAGACTTAAGGAACTAAACTCAGCAGCAGCTGTTTTTTGCACCTCCACCACACTTTTCTTCGGGAATGTGCATGGTTACATCCATTTGAGATGGAGATATGGATGCTGCAGTAGCTGCCAGGTCACCTGCACTCTGACTAACTGGAAGATCAGGCATCTCTTCATCACTCACATCCTCACTGGGGCCAGAAGGCTCACCGTGAACATTTGTGTCTACGTATCTCAGGAGAGCTCCTTCCTGCTTAGATAGAAAAGCTTCCTTTGCTTTCTTTCTTTTTCTGAATGCTGCCCCAGAGGGGCGTTTTCTTCTTTCACACATGACTGCTGTTATGTGCCAGCTATAGTGGCTCTCAACACTCAATTGAAGGAGACAAATAAGCAGGCTGGTAGCAGGGCCTGAGTAAGGGAAGATATCAGTGTCTTAAAGGCCTAACTGGCTCCTACTACTTCAGTTGACTGCTGTTCTCCTCAAGTGGGTTCATGGAAGCAGCAGGAACCAGGAAGCTACCTGAGAAGTTGGTGTTAATCAGTCCAGGCTCCTGGGGGTGCTAGAGAGGTACATAAGAGGCTGCTCCTCCTCTCTCTCCCTGCAGCTTCTGCTACTTTCTGTTATTCCCTCTCACCTTTTCTCCTGCCTGCCTGTTATATCTCTTGTGTCCTCCTTCCTCCACCATCTCTGTGCATCTAGAGCAGAGAGAATACATGTGGACCAGCAGCAGACACAATTTTCTACACTCTGGGTCCTAGTGGCGCCCCCCCCCCCACAGTCTGGCACCTGAGGTGGCTGCCTCAGTTCGCCTCATGGTAGGGCCAGCCCTGTCAGTTGATTTCCTCATTTGTGTCCATGCTTTCAGTGAAAGACAAGGCAGCAAATCCACATACCTTCCAAGAGCTGAGTCTCTGTGCCAAAGATGGCACTTCAGCTGACTTACTCAGTACTTCACCACCTTTTGGAGTTTAGGGCAGCAGGTTTAAAACAAACAAAAGGAAGTATTTCTTCACACAATGCACAGTCACTGCCAGGGATGTTGTGAAGGCCAGAAGTATAACTGGGTCAAAAAAGAATTAGATCAGTTCATAGAGGATAGGTCCATCAATGACTCTTAGCCAAGATGGTCAGAGATACAACCACATGTTCTGGTGTCCCTAAGCTTCTGATTGCCAGAAGCTGGGACTGGACAACAGGAGATGGATCACTCATTAATTGCCCTATTCTGCTCATTCCCTTTGAAGCATCTGGCACTGGCCACTGTCAGAAGACTGGATTAGATGGACTATTGGTCTGATACAATATGGCCATTTTTATGTTCTTAAGGTGTGTGGAGGGGGAAAGCTGCCAAAAAAAAAAAGCAGGAGCTGGTGATGTGATTGAATTCCATCCTGCCCATAATATGAACAATATATAGTAACACAACATTTTTACTGCAATATATAGTAACACTGCACTCAGACCCAGTGAGATCAACCTGCCTGGGGCCTAAGGTATGGCATGCACGTGTCATCTTAAAGCCCTTTGATGTCATAAAGCTGATGAACAATAATGTTGTGAAGTGATATTGCTCATTTCTCTGCTGGAGAAAGATCTTTCCTTCATTAATGGCTAGTACAAGAAGGCAGATGATGAGTTGACACTGTCAACTGCATGCAGCAAGCACTGGACATTGAAGAGTAACCTGTGCATCAGTGACATAGGGCAGGAACATTACTATATCCTGTCCCTGTTCCCAGATTTACAATTTTTAAACCCCCAACACTGTTCTCATGCTTAATGGAAGTGAATAATCAACACAAGTAAAATTCAGTTGACCTGATGTTGGGAACATTTATGATATGCTTGGACCACACCAATCTCATTTGGTGGCAGCAGTGACAGTGTGCAAGAGAATTATGTGGATAGTAGCTGTGAAGATGTTTTAAAAACCCAAACTAAACACAATGTACACTGGACACACAATTCTCCCCATAAGGAGAATAAGAGAGAGGGAATAAACCACCTATGACAGATGTTAGTTATGATGGTTAATGCCTTACTGGAAAACACTAAAATACCATGTTGATGAGGATGGTACAAAAACCTGTATAGCACAATCTCTCTAGGCCAATTTAGAAGAATGGGACTTGTGTGTATTGTCAGGGGTTTGAGAATTCTGCAAATGTAAGGGCCGCAAAGACTGTGGACTAGACCCTTCTGTTGTCTGCCAATAAATAACTGCTAATGGTATATTCAGCTTGAAGGGATTTGAAGCTTCAGCTGCTTTAAGTAGCAATGTTTTATGAAGTTGCCTATAATCTAGTACAAGTGTTTAGTTCAACAGTTCCTGCACTGACCAACATGCAGATTTGCTTCTCCACACTTGCTGTGCAAATGTGAGAGAAGCAGATAACTTGTGCTCTGGAGTATAAACCCACTAAGATTCCAGGCCTCCTGTATGTTTCTCTGTTGTTCTCCCCCTTTCTCCTTTTTGTTTTATGTAGCTGAATAAGAGTTGTGTTCTCTTTTCCTCTTTAGATACAGAAATCATGTGTCAGTGGCAATGATTCTATTTTGCTTTGATTCTCATTACTTTAACTTATATATCTGATATAATCAGTTGTAGTCTGTTGGGCAAGTTTTATTATTTAGAACCAAGCAATATTAACTGTGGATAGGATTCATTTTTTGAGAACCTGGCTGTGAATTCTTTCTAAATCTGCTGCCACTCCTATTGACAGAGCTTATTTGCTTATACAGTATTATTGGTTTATATGTGATCCTGTGGGCAGTGTCCTAGTCTTTCTTACCAGTGGTTTAGTGCACACATTATTTTTTATTAAAATGGATGTGTAGCAAGCTGGGAAACCTCTGTAACTCTTCTGCTGTACCTGACATTATTTCTAGGTATACTATGATATACTCCTTTGTAATTTTGTAACCGCTGTTTGTGCAGATCAGAGGCGAAGATCAGTATTGCCTTGATACACTCACTAATAACAGGGGAGAGGTACAGTGACTGCCTTTATACAAATTGCTGTTTTACATACTGTCACTGTGCCTCAGGGGGTCACAGCTGAGAATACCAGGACAAACTTCTAGAAGTGGGAAAGACTCACCCCAAACTGGTGGTTATTCTTCCATTAGAAATACCAAGCCATTAACAAAAGTAAACACACTGGTTAATAAGTCAGAACTGCAATCTCCTTGTTTCACCACGCAGACACTAGACTTTATGATGAGTGGTTATTTAAAACCAATTTCCTCAAGCAAAGGGCTCTTCTAATCCTAAGAGATCATCCACCTAGCCAGGTCACCATATAACTCAGATTTTACCCAATAATCATGCTGTTGCCAATCCTTTAGTATCTAATATCTAAAAGTTTATATATAAGAGAGGAGGAGGAGGAGGAGAGTTAAAATGAACAAGGAAAACAAATACACTAATCTCAAAGTTCTTGTATCAGGTTTGAAGCAGTGATGGAATAAACTGCTGGCTTGTCAAGTCTCTGGTAACTTCCAGAAGATTGGAAAGTCCTCAGTCCATTGGTTGGAATGCTCCTTTTAGTGTAAGTCCATAGTCCAGAGATTAGAGCAAATAGGCAAAATGGAGATGCTTCCAGGGTTTTTTTTATACCTTTTCCCATATGGAGGGACTGCTCTCTGTCTTAGTTTGCAGAAAATTACAGGCACTAGATGGAGTCCAGGGTCACATGAGCAAGGCACATGCCCTTGCATACTTAGATGAGTCATAGGAGCAGCCATTACCCATATTCTGACCTAACATCCCCCAGAGAGGCTTATTGGGGAGGGGGAGAGGGGGAGACAAGCTTCTTCTATATCCATTTTGGGAGCTAAGTGTCCTTTAATGAGCCTTCAACTTGAATAGTCCATTCACAATGTGCTGGCTATACTGGATGCAACTACCTTGAGGGTGTTACCCAGGAACAAACATAGTTAAAATACAGGTATATAGTCAATGTTCATAACTTCAGATACAAAATGATACTTGCATATAAACAGGATAATCATACTTAGCAAATCATAACTTTTCCAATGACACCTTACATGAGCTACTTTGTACAAGATTTGTTGCAATAGTATAACACTGGTAGCAACAATGATATACATGGTAATATTTGAATCATACAACATCACACATACTTATTACCTTAAACATAGTCGTTCTTTAAAAAATTTCAATGGCCTTTGATAACCAAATATTACCTGGGGATTTGTATCACCATCTAGATATTCCTTATGCTATTGGGGAAGCATGCTTAGAGGTCTGTAGAAATAGACTGCTGCTGTTTGGTAGATGTGACAGTTTGTGCAAGACACCCAGAACTATGAGCCACTGTGTTGCCACTTCACCTCAACAGGAGTGAACTTTGCTACCGCTTGTCCAGCTTGCTAGCAAACTCTTCAGGACTCTGCCAGTCCAAACCTTGCCTTGCAAAGAACAATTAGATAACTTCATGGAACATAGGTCATCAGTGGCTTTAGCCAAGATGGTCAGGGAACCCCAAATCCCGAGTTCCCCAGACAAGTCTCCCTGCAGTTTACAGTCCCTCTCACTGCACACTCACAGAAGTTAAGATTGCTACTTCCAAAGAGACAGTGTACACACCAATCTGTTAGGTTACCTGAGGACTCACTCTCCACTGTTAATACATAGTACTGAGATGGCTGTGTAATAAAAAAGAATGAGTTGATAAATAAAGAACAGATATGTAATTGATAGGAAGCAAGAATCAATTAGACAGATATGTTTACAAACAAAACAAATGAAAACATGCTTTCTAGTGACTAAAATTTAATTTCAGCAAGTTTTGTCTTAACAGATTTTTCATTTACATCATGTTTCCAGAAACTTTTGCCTTTCTGGTCAAGAGGTCCAGCTTTCATAGGCTCAAAGGATGTTGTCCATTTATGTCCCCTTAAGTGATGGGTAACTAAAATGTCTTTTTTGCTAACCCCATTTTACTCAAAGTCCATTGTCTCTGTCTCAAGAGCCAGGAAAGCTTCCCGTGGAGCAGATTCTGTCCCCCAGCATGATTGTTAAATGGTCTCTCCTACTCGTTTAGCTTGATGGCTTTGTTTACCCTATATGTAAATGTATTTTCACTGTCCTCTCTGCTTGTTACCAAGCCAGTGAGACAGGTAAATACACATTCCTTTATCTAGGGCAGACCTCCTGAACATATTAACAGCACACATCTATAACTCGTGCACAACCACTACATACATCACACAATGGATTTTTAAGACCAGTGTGTCATCAGTTTACATATGATAGCTTACATGATGCCTTTGGATATATATCTTATGACAACCATGTGCTGGGGAACTGAATGTGTCAGGCCTGATGTGAGTTACAGAAGGCAGAGGGGCTCTGCCAGTTGGCATTGAGGGTCTCCCAGGGTCACAGCAGCATTCACTAATTTCCTGTACTATAATTTGCTTGTATGGAATCCTGTCAGTTTATATGTGAAGTGTTCAAAGTTGCATCAGGGGGAAAAATGGCAAAATAAAATTCTTACTTTTGGAATTTCTACTGTTGAAAAGAAGTTTTAATAATAAGATCACTGGTAAATTAAAACACTCAAGATTTCACAGGTCTTATAGTTAAGAAGCAAACAAAATCCTTTAGAGATGGACTCTCCAAAATTCTTGGGGGGGGGGGGGGGGAATTCCATGCATTTGCCTTCCCTTCTTCCCCACCAGAGAGAGGTGAAAATTATATTATATTTTATATTAAAGGAAAAATTAGTCAGTCCCTTCACCTTCTAAAAATATGGCTTTAAAATTTAATAAGTGTTCCCTCTCCCATCAAAGAGTATGTTCTGATTTGGAAAATAAAATATTCCACCTACAAAATTCTGAGGATACTGCTTTTCTCCTGCTGTTCAGTCACAGTAATACCCTATTTTCTCTGCTCGGGGCTGCACTCTGCCTCTGTTGATAGGATAGGTTAGCCCTCTGGCTAAACTAAATCCTCTCCTTCAGGTTAAATGAAAGCCCAATGTGGGGGTGGGGGAAGAAAATCTTTCTCATGGTAGGATTCTGCAAGAGTAGGGTTACCATATTTTAAGCCTCCAAAAGGAGGACACTCCACGGGGCCCCGGCCCTGCCCCCAACTCCGCCCCCTCCCCTGCTTCCCGCGAATATTTGATTCGTGGGAAGCCTGAAGCAGGTAAAGGGGGTGTGGGGGAAGGAGACGCGGCCCA
>NC_048302.1:64990431-65010349 GCF_013100865.1 Trachemys scripta elegans | reverse complement strand
TTTTCCCGGACATGTCCGGCTTTTTGGGATTTCCCCCCGGACAGGGATTTGGAGCCCAAAAAGCCGGACATGTCCGGGAAAATCCAGACGTGTGGTAACCCTATGCAAGAGCCATTACCCTGCTTGGGCCCTGGAGTTGGTATGTCCTAGTCCTTGCAGGGAAGCAGTCATTTCTTCCAGCCTCTGTATTCCATTTCACTCTTTCCCTGGGCTGCTTCCAACCCTGGCTTACCTGCCTTTCTCTTAGGTCACTCTCCCCCACATGTACTGTACATTAGACACTCTCCTAGGCTCCTCTCCCAAGATCCCTTACAGACTGGAACCATGCTGATCTGTTGTCCAGACCACTTGTCTTGGGAAAGCCCCACTAAGCAAGCTGCTGCTCTTTCCAGGTTCTTTTACTCTACTGAGGAATAGGGTCTACCTTTGATTTTCTGTTTTCCTCATCCCAGCAGGCCTTGTTGTAGCCCATAATCTCCTGATTTGGGATAAAACCAGACAGAGATGAGCTCTTCTTGAAGGCCCAGCTCATTCTTAGATAAAACCTTATTTTTCTTATTGATATTATTCAATAAAGTTATGAAGACAAATGTTACAGTCATGAGAGATCTTGAGTTATGCTGTTTTTTTCAGACATTTCTTGTTAAATACATATTAATTAATTAATTTGTTTTAAATGATATTTTGTTTACATCAGTGTTCAAGGCTAGGTGGAAGAAGTGTCTCTTGAGAAAACTTCAGGGTGAAGATTAGAAGTCAAGAAGGATAGGGAGGGAGCAGCATAATAAAAGATCTGGAGTCACTTATGAGATGACAAGATCAGGGGAGCACCTGGCAGTAAACTGGCAGAATGAAAAGTACAAGCAGCAAAGAAGGAATTATTGAGATTTAGGGAAGGGCAGATTGCTGTGCATAGCCTTGAAGATGAGGATAAAAAGTTTGAATCTGATGCTTATAGAAAATGGAAACCAGTTCAGGGAATCAAGTATGTAAAAAAGGGGGAATTAAGGGGTGCTAGACAGTCAGAGCAGTGAGAAAAGAAGATTACTTTAGCTGCAGCACATTGAATAGATTTGAAGGAAACAATGTCTGAATCCAGGAGGCCAGTGATGGAGAAGCTGAAGTAGCTGAAGGAAGAGGTGACTAGGGTATAGATCCAGGGTTGGTGGCAGAGAAGGAGGAAGGAATAGATTTGTAGATGTTATAAAAGAAGTACTGCTGTGATTTAATCAATACCTTAGTTGTAGGGAGTAGGGAAAAAGGAAGAGAGAGCAATGTTTTTAATAAAAGTTCAAAGTCTCTCTCTACTTAACTAACTAACCTCCCTCTCCCCTCCATGCACAAAAAAAGCCCAAACTAGTTGGTATAGCACTTTCATGTGAAATTTTGGACTTCACTACATTTTTTCCATGTGAAAAAAGGCTATGTTGCCAAAGTCACATAGAAAAACAGCATTTAAGAGAGAGAAAATAGTAGAGCACAAAATGAGAGAGTTTTGCTACTTGTGCATAGCTCTTCTATTTTGCAAGTAGACCCTGGGTATTTATGGAGCAACCAAAGATTCCCTGGAACAAAATGCATATGGTGTTTGCTATAAAATTTTGGCAGCAGGTTTTCCAGTCAAACCCTGGAAACATCATCTGAGCTACATTTATCCAACTCTTGTAGAGATGTGTTACTAAGTTTATTACAGAAGTTTTAGGTAGTTAATAAAGAAAAGTGCTGACAGAGTCTAAACTGACTTCTTCCAGCATCTGTGAAGTTTGCCTTAAAAAAAAAAGAAGCCAGAATTTATGTAGCCCTGCTGTGCAGTTTTTGGGGAGATGAAACTCATTTCTCCCAACTCAGGAATACAGGCCATAAGACTACAGCCTTTTCATGTGACACTCTTGCCTCATCAGCAGTGTTCCCTTACTGGAAAAATTTTCAGATATAGTGCAGAGTCCATGTCCTTGGGACACAGTAATTGTCTAGGTCAGGGTTAGGCAACCTATGGCACGTGTGCCAAAGGCGGCATGCGAACTGATTTTCAGTGGCACGCACACTGCCCACTGGGTCCTGGCCACTGGTCCGGGGGACTCTGGATTTTAATTTAATTTTAAATGAAGCTTCTTAAACATGTTAAAAACCTTATTTACTTTACATACAACAATAGTTTAGTTATATATTATAGACTTATAGAAAGAGACTTTCTAAAAACATTAAAATGTATTACTGGCACGCAAAACCTTAAATTAAAGTGAATAAATGGAGACTCCGCACACCACTTCTGAAAGGTTGCCGACCCCTGGTCTAGGTCCTCATATGTGGCAGCTGTACTGGTATGCTACTTTTAGCACAAATGCTATATGGCTTCTGTGTTGTGTAGGCCATTCTGCAGCCTCCTCTGCCCAAAGATAATTTTACTGAGAATAAATTAATGTAACTACTGTTAAAAGAAAGGGCCAGATCCTTATGTGATGTAAATCAGTGTAGCAACAGTGACTTCATCAGAGCTGTGCATATTTTCATCACCTGAGCATCTAGCCCCAAATCTGTAAATCCACTACATCGTCCCTAGCTTTTACTGCCCAAAAATGAAAGGAAGCAGAGAAAAATCAAATTGTTTTACTTACCACTACTATAATTTTTTTTGTTCTGAAATCTTTCTATTATGTGCAAATGTGTGCCATTTGAATAAATAGCAATAAAATAGAGCATGAAAAGAACCTTCCAGGAAAGCAATATTTGTAATGTTTCCTTGCAAATTGTGTTTTAACTAATTTTAAAAGGGTATTAGTTTAGATTTTGTAACTTCTCATTGATATTATTTAGTATCACAATGTCACCCTGCAAGATAATAGGCCTAATTTTCCTCTTATTTCACCAAAGTTATTCTTGATGTAAAGGAGTATGAGAAGAAAATCATGTTTTTACAGTATAACGTAGAACCAGTGAGAGAACATAATTAGAATTCTATGGCCTGGTCTACTCTAGGAGTGGGGGATCGATCTAAGTTACGCATCTCCAGCTACGTGAATAATGTAGCTGAAGTTGACGTACTTAGACCTACTCACTGCAGTGTCTTCACTGCAGTGAGTCAACTGCTGCCGCTCCCGTCGACTGTGCCTGCGCCTTTTGCGGCGGTGGAGTACAGGAGTCAATGGGAGAGTGCTCGGGGGGGGTGTGTGTGTCAATTTATTACGTCTAGACTAGATGCGATAAATCAACCCCCGCTGGATCGATCGCTGCCTGCCGATCGAGCGGGTAGTATAGTCATACCCTAGCTCCCTCTTTTGTGCTCTCCAACCAGGTGTAAATTAACATTGCCCATGCAGATTACATGTACTAAGAGTGTGGTTGATCCAAGCGTGGGAGTGTAAGTAGTGGCCATAGGAGCATCCATCACATCCAACCTTAATCATATGACGCACACTCCTTCTCCATAAGCCCTGACTTGGCATTCATCTACCAAGGCTCAGTATGTGGAAGAACGAAGCAGACCCTCTGAATAGTGAACAGTGCTGGTTTCTAGGGAGCCAGGATTGAGGCCTGATTTCTTGTGATTTATCGTTTCCTTTGTGTTCAAGGTTTTGGTCCAATGATGACTGCTCAGTTTAACAAGTACATACCCTAGCATACTGTTGAGAGCATTGGACAAATGGAAGTTCTAAAACAGATACCTTGGTCCATCTGAACTGGGCATAGAACAAGTTGAAGGAGGAATTGCAAAAAGTGGCTTAAACTTCCCCTTTGCATTTACCTGCTCCTGTGACTACCGAGTGCAAGGCTGGTCAAAGCAGCTACTGAAGGTTTCAAGAAGCTGCAACCACAGCAGGAGATGGAGCTGTGCAAGAGCATCCTAGTCATGCCCCTCTCCTATAACCACACTTTCTTTGGAAGCTACACTCCTATTGCACTAGCATGGCCCTTTGAGTCTGGTTATGGTTACTAGACAGCCAGACATGCTGGACATATGGCATAAAATGGTGGTTTGATTTTTTTGTAAAAGCAGTGTTGTTAATTCCAACCTTCTAGCCTAGTTCCAATGTGGGAAACTAAGGAATAGATGCTGATGATCCTAACATCTTTTTCTATAAGTAGTCTCAATAGGGTTGCCAACTTTGTAATATTTAACAACCGGACACTCCAGCAGAGTGCTGGAAGCTCCCCTTCCCCTGAGGACCCGCCCCTGCCCTGCCCCTTACCCCAGGCCTCATCCCTGACCCACCTCTTTCCCCGAGGCCCCGCTCCTGCCCTGCTGCTTCCCACCCTGAGGCTCCACCCCGTTTGCTCCTCTTTCCTCCCTCTCTCTGTCGCTCACTGCTTTTTTCCCCCTCCCTGTGTGAGTTGGGAGGGATTTACCTGGAGAGCTGGGGCTGGGAGCTGCAGCTGCCCAATAGAAGTAGGAGGCAGCCCTGGATGCATAGGGGCTGGCCCGGGTGATGACTCTGTGCCTCCCCCACCTGCAGTAACTGGACTTCGGGCGTCAGGTCAGTTGATCTGAGTGGACACCCTCAGGTCCCCTTTCGACCAGACTTTCCGGTAGAAAACCAGACATCTGGCCGCCCTAAGTCTCTCAATTATTTCAGTGGGCCTGTTCATGGCATAAGGGTCTATTCAGGATGGGGAAGGGTTTCCAAATCTGGCGCACAGTTTACATACCATCTACCTAATATTTCCCTTGTAGTTGCACTTCCTATCCTGCACTCCTCTTGTGTAGTGTCTGACCCCAGATGAAACTACATTTCAGTGAGATGTGAAGTGATTCTTGGGTGTATCTGTAAGTCTGTAAATCACTTCAGAAAGCCAAGAGTCACTCTGGCTAAAATATGCTATAAATGCAAATCAATATTATCTTTCCAAGAAGTGTTTAGATAGGATATTGCTGTTCAGAGATCATGTGGTGTTCTTAGAAATAAATATTTATTACATTTTAAAATATTACATTTTCAAATTTATGAACAAATACTGTACATAATGAGAAAGCAAAGTTGGACCAAAGGATTGTGATTTGAGGTAGAACATTAGCTCTATACCCCACAACAATACACATGGCAAAGAAGTCACAATAGGCTTCCTCTTATTAATGGGGCAGCCACTGAAAGGGTAAAATATTCCATCCTAAAATCTATCATTGACATTTCAGGAAAAAGAGGAGGATGGGATGTAGTTTAGTTGAAGTACAGCAACTAACCTCTGCCTATAAAAGGCATCTGCCTCGATTTAGATCTGACTTTCTGTTTTAGAATAAACTGGGGCTTCATAAACTAAATGGGTTGCGGTGAGGTGGGGGGGAGAAGTCAAGCTTACCAAGAACTGCTTGTCATACCCTGTAAGCTCTTTTTCTGGTTAACTGAGAGATCTGGATGGGCTTAAATGGATTACTGGATAACCTAGAAATCTCTGATTTGAATCTCAATACAGATTCTTTAAAATGAAGAATTAGAGTGGTATTGCATCAAAAGCGAAGTTAGCATTTTTTTATTTTTTTTTTTTTTACTTGAAGCAGATGTGGACTCTGCTCTTTTCTGGAAAATTCACTTTCAGGTCTCTAACACAAATAATAAAGTTCTGCTGTTGCATTAAGAAAGAGGTGGATGACTATCATGACAAAGCAGACCTAGATTCAGGGCTTCCTAATCCTATAGATTTTAAGAGCAGGAAGATAGTTTGTCTAGAGACTTAAAACTTTTGACAAGTTAATAAGGATTTGTTAACCTTAGACAACAATATTACTTACTATGAATAAACTAAGCTCAACAATATGGTATACAGTATTATTTGTCTTGAAATGCCATTAAAGTACTTGATCCATATATAGAACTGTTTTCATAAACTGTTTCTAGTTGTGCTTTGCTTAAATCCCAGTATTTTTCTAGTTTATATTCCAAGTTCAGAAAAGATCCCCCTTTGATGTTGTAGGTGTTTCGAGGTCTAAGTTTTTCAAACTAATTTTAAAATGTAAAATTTGTGAATTGGATGTAAATAGGTGGAAAATCCAATAAAGGAATCAAAAGTTTAAAAGAAATATGGAAGTGCAAATAATTTCATTTGTATTTAGTGTAAATATGTCTCCCCTGCATATCGTTATATTTTGTGCAGCTTCCACAGAAAGGGTGTAACACATATACATGCTTTCCAATAGGACTGCTAAAAGATCCATTCACCTTCACGTTATTCCAGTTTAATGCAAGTGTAACTCCATTGAAATCACTGGTGCACAACTGGAGTAATGCAATGGTGAACCAGACCTTAACTTTTATTTTTGGGTACTTTCCACTAGGCTATTTTAATCCATTAAAGTGAGAGAGAGTAGTTGACACAGTAAAGAAAAAGGTGTTAAGAGAATCTCTTCACAAAATTATAAATAATGTGATCCAATATATATATACATAAGCCGCCTTATTGATATAAGTAAAAACTCAGCTACCTGTTTCAGGATATATTTAAACACACGTGGTACAGCCTGTTCACATATTACTTAATGTGTAAGTTGCCCATAAAAGACTTTCGTGCTTGATCTGTCTATATTTTTCTCTATTGCACCCATAACTATGTTATCGAAGCACTGCTTAGAATATGATTTGCTCTGTTCTAGGCTAGTTGTTTCTTATATCTTAAAAAGTTTAAAAAAATGTTTTTAGAAATAGATATATCAAACAAAGGACTCTTAAGCGGGAGACATTTCTAAAACAGCTTTGCTTTCCATACCCTTTTGTGTAATATGACACTTGAGGACTGCTTCTATTGTTTTGTAGTTTAAAGTGGGGAGAAGAAATTGTTTCCTTGGTTTTATTTCTGGAACCTGAGAGGAGCAGCAGCTATTGGGTGTAATAAATTCATGCAAATTAGCTTTCAGAATGCATGTGTAAGTGTAAAACTGCCATGTATGCTCTGCTCTGTGCCTGTGACTTATCCTGCTGAGCTTGCTTCTGGTGCTGTCTCAGAGAAAGAAAGGTATGGGAAAGGGTTAACTTCTTACCACCAACCACTGAAAGGCACATTTGCAATTGCTCCCGGTCTTGTCTTCCTTTTTTACACCTCATTCGCTCACTGCTGCTCTTCACTTCAAGGCACATCCTTTGACCTAAGCAGATTATTGTGGCCGCATGAAGGACACAGCAAGATATCCGTGCTTTTCAAGGGGGAGATTTGGCTCCAAAATAGGACACTAAGCCTTTCGACTTATGCTTATTTACCTAGTCAGCTAGATGCAGTGTTTCTGGGTGCTTAGTGGACTCCTGTGGAATCAGCCAGGAAACAAAAGCAGAAGTGGCAGCCGCTGCAAATGTGGGAGTCTGTGGCATTAAAGGGAAGCAGTTGCTAATAAGGGCCTGTGAGACCTAGGTTTCCTTGGTTTCCATGACAGTTATTAGGTAGCATAGAAATTGAATTGTCTCCCACAATGCTCTGGGGGGAGAAAGGGGTGCTCCAGTGACAAGGCAGAGTAGTTATTACTTGCAGTAACTCGTCTGTCTGAGAATGCAAAACTCTCTGGATCATTACGTTGTGCAGATTTTTTTTCTTTCCCAAATGTGGTTTGCTTTACTTTTTTGATGGAAGACTCTGGCTTGTGCTACAGTGTCTCAAATAATATTTTCCCCTTTTTATTTAGAAACTGAGCTTGCCAAAGCCAGGATATGAACAATTATACAGGTGGGCTACTCTGGGGGAGTGAAGATATAAGGCATCCAATCAGGTATTGGCAACCTGCAGCACTGTCAAAATGCCCCTCCAACAGATTTCTGTAGTCCCAGCGCGGGAGACCGCCAGCAATGGGAGAAGTTCAATGGGCAGAAACAAAGAGAAGAGCAAGGAAGTCGAGGTAAGAGGAAGGTTTTGATTTGATACAATAGGAAAAGCCAATCCACAGTAGCTAGCATTTCTGTCTGCTCAACAGGATGTACTGTGCTGTAGCTTTGGACCAGCGCTGACAGGATCACAGCATGCTTTAGCAGACTGGAACTGAATTCCTATAAAACTAATAATAATATACTAAAATGCATCTCTGAATTATGGGGGGGATTATAAATATTTAGGGTTATTGCTGAAAGAGGAGGTTGCGAATTGCAGTGTCAGTGGCATGCTTTTTGTTACGTTTCATTTAAATATTTCAATGTTTAATTCTTTTATGAGCTTTATAGCCCACTAGCATTGAAAGACAATGGATATGATTCCGTATACTTGCAGATTTTCAGATGTCAAGGCAGTTTGAACATTATAGTTTTTTGTTCCTAGTTTTTTTGGGGGAAAAGAATAGCTTAGAAAGATTCCTCTTTAAGGGAAAACATATTCATTGTGTTAATGCTAAAGTCTGTTTCACTAATATGCATGTACTCCTTGTATTAAATATAGGCACAAGTTCTATAGCCTACAAATTAGTCTACATTTTCATTTAAAATGCATCAGTTTGTTTTGTTTTTCATCCATTGTCCCCTGCCTTTCATGAAAAAGATTATTGAAAAGCAATACATATTATTCCACCAGTATTAATAATCAGGTTTCGCCTATTTAAGAGAACATCTTGGATCAAAATATAATGAAAAAGATGCACATAAAATGTAAAAATCTACACAATTGTTTCTAAGTTTTGAAAAGTGTTTTGTGGGTAGGCAGCAGAGATTCTAGTTTAAAATACCTATCAGTAGTAGGTGACACCATACAAAACAAAGCAAGGCAGAGATGATATCAGAAATAAATACTGTAGCAGCTAAAGCTGCCCCACCCCTTTAAGCAATTTTTGCTTGGTATATATTCCCAGTTAATCATTAACAAACATTTTTTTTCTGTTCTGGATGTTAATCTTTCTATCTGGAAAACAAGTGTGGCTGTGGAGAAAACACATGAGAATATTTTAATTATGAACTGGGAGAAAAGTAATAAAGTTCACTGAATTTCCAAAGGGAAGTGGTGTTTACAACCCCCCTTTTTAATCATTTGTATGACTTGTTTTCAAGAAATAATTTTAGAGACTAACAGATGCTGATGTTTCTAGGATTGTTGTATGATGGTGGAAAATACTGGTTGATTTGTTGACTGATTTTAGACTGAGAAACTTTTGGTCCGGTAATTGGCTTAAGACAAATGTAGCAGTCATTGTTTTCTGATTTTTAAATTTCAGCGAAGAATACCCTTGACAATGTCCTTTCCTAGAAGTGAAAAAAAGTATCTTTTTTCCAAATGCACTGTGCTAATCAGTGTTTATCAAACTTGATAATGCCTAGAGTTTTGTGCACTTGGAACAAACTTTATTTTTTTTCCAGAATAGTGATAAAGAGTGAAGTGGAAAGTGTTCAAATTAAGATTGCAAATATGGAAATCTAAAATGTAAAATGATACCTAGAATAAAATGGCTTTCTCTAATTTTTGATTTAAATTATTTTTGACAGAGTAACACATTTGTTTAACATCCACACAGAGTTCATTAGAATCAGTAGAATTGTCTTGTGCTCCACTGTGGGTGATTTTTGTCCTGTGAAGGGCTGAATCAAATCATTTTGGAAAGAATCAGATACCTCTGAGTACAAACGTTTGCGGGTTTTTTTATACAGATGTGTAGTTGGAAGAGTAAACTAGTTTGCAGAATTTCTTAGGTTCATGAAAGTTTAATTAGTTTTTACTTAAAAAAAAATTGTCTCTGTTGCAGAGAATTGGTTAAAATGCATATTCAGAACTGCCCTCTGCTGGACAGCATGTCTGATCTGCTCAACTATATGGTCTTCCCTCTGTCCGGAGCCGCAATTTACGCAGGATAAAAGGCCTAATACTACTAACAACTAATGGAGATTCTCCTGTAGATCAAGTGGTAGGGATGTTTTTCCAGAGCTGAAGGCCCTTGAACAGGGCAATTGAAACTGTTCAGCTAAAACCTTAAGCATATCTTAAATGTATGCTTGGTTTGGATTCTTCTGTGTTTGTGGGTACCTGAGGTTCACCAGCATTGTGCCGAAGTGGGCTAATGTTTGGGTTCACAGAAACAGTCCTTTGTCCTCCTAGCTGTTCTCTCTCTCTATCCTCTGTTCTCTCCCACTCTCACCTAGAAATCTTCCTCCATCCGATCCCATTCCACATCTTATTTTTGTCTCCAGCAGCAGCCTTCCCCTTCTGCTAGGCTCATGAGGTATATTAATACCCTCTATCCTTCCCCTGAGTCTTTAGGGGCCTCTGAGTAGCTGCTTCCCCTCCTTTTCCACCAGCAGGTTGTGTTTTTTATTTGAAGGGAAAGTGTCTTTCTAATGGCTAGAGGACAGTGGCTTTCAAAGATCTTCTTGGGTAGTAGAACCCGAAAGCTAGTTTAGTAGAACAGGGAAATGTGCCTTCTTATTCCCTGAGTAGGGTCCGAAAGATGCTCCATAATCCCTGGCTACTATGTGGGCATAAAAGGTGTGTGTCCTCTAACAAGTGGTTGGTAGGGAACTCCCTTGGGTTCCCCAATTGCTGATTAGAGATTATGGAGTAACCTTTCCGTTCCTGTCTATTCACGTGGCTGGCTGCAGTGAGAGAACAAGTGTTACTAACCTCACAGTGTGTAGTAGTGTGAAGGGCAGGTGTATATTGGTTGAGCCAAAAGAAGGACCTCAGAACTATGCAAAGTTCCAAGACCCACCACTGCTGGCACTGCTGCATGTTTCTAATCTCTCCTGGGAGCACTTCCCCCGAATGTTTTATTTCAGTAAAGGATTTTTCACTTTTAAGACCGGTGGTTGGCTGGTACTGAGACATTATCAATAATATCAGTAAGTGTAGGGTTACTTAGAGCCCTCAACCACATGAATATTCTAGCAGTATTGGGAGCACCAACACAGTATACACATATGAGGATATGTTTACAAAGTGGCCTGCCTCTTGAGAGCGTGATGTGTAATTTCTTTGTGGGAGTAAAAGTGTGGGTGCTATTCAAAGATGCTCAACTTTTTTTTTAGCCACATAACACATTTTCTGGTCAGCTTGTCTCACTGTGTTTTGTTGAAGTCATGGTTAACAGTAGGGTTCTACATAAAATGTAATAATAAAGAGCCAGGTCCGTTCTTTGTGCACACTGCACAGTTCAGGGGAAAAGTGGAGGACAAAAGTGGTTTTGGGCCAGTTTTGCACTACCATCCCAATCCTGAGGCCACGGGGCACTGGTATTGTTCCAAGAAGCAATTTATAGTAGCCTGAAGGCTCCCCAAGGGACTATTCTGACAGCCAGGGATTTTCAGGGAATGGGGGTGCCAAAGTCACACCGTCTTTTCCATGGCCAATTCCATGCGCTTGTGGCATGGAGAGGTGGGTGTTACTGGAGCTACTACAATAGCTGTCCACTACATTTCCTCAAGGCAAGGAGAATCTTCCACTAGCTTTAGGGCAGTTTTGCATTCAGAAATGCAGGACGGGCTCTGGCCCAAAAAGTTTAGTTGAGCGAGTTTTACATGTTCTTCTTCTCAATCTATTCCTCCACCAATGCTGTCTAAAAAAGGGTACTTGCAAATAACGAGGAATGAATTGGTGGTTGTAGGCAGCCATTCTAAAACTTGTGAGTGGATTTTTGGTTATTTTTTAATATTCCATTGTTACATTGATTTTTCTCAATGAACATTTTTCTGAAAAGCTACAATGCAAATAAATATTTTGCCTTATGCCTGTGTGTGAGAATAAGCCAAATTCTTTCTGGATGTAATTCCATTGACTTCAGGGAAATTGCAAGACATGAATTTGCTACTACATATTTTAGGCTCTGAGAGACCTATAATTATATTAGATTTCTGGTTTATATACATAATGTGAAATTTCTGTGCACTTATTTCTAAAACAAACAAACAAACAAAAAACTCCAAGTAAACAAAAACTCCTAGGTATGCCTAACTTGTATGTTCAGCATCCCACATGCAAATGGGAAAACACGAAAGGACATTTTCAAAGGAGTCCACTTATGTTTTAGCCACAGTGTGTGTTTGTCCAAACTGAATTGTTCAAATCAATTGAAGCTGTGACTCAACAGTCCTAAAAATCAGGGCCCCACTGTCTGAAGTTGAGCACCATAAACTTGTCAAAACTTTTGAAAATCTAGGCATCAATGAGTTGAGGTTGGCAGAATAGACCTCATAATGACAGTATTTTGTGCAGCTGTGCCTGAGAGCTGTTGGATTTCCTTTCCTGTGATGACAGGCTAAAGAAGTGCTATGGATGTGTCTCCAAAAATCCAGAGTAGATGAGCAAGAGATGCTTACATTCCCTTATGATAAATTCTTTTGAATAACCAAGGGCCTATGCTTATGGGTACCTAAAGGAGTCTCCATCTATGCCTGATTGTGTGTAGGCATGGTTTGCCCCCAGGCAGGAAAAATGAGCTTGAAAATGTAATTTGTATGTGTTAGAGTAATTTAGCCAAAGCAACTAAATGAAGCTTATCTGACACAATATATAACACCAATCTAGAGCTTACGGAGAAGAATAAGCTACTGCTGCCACTGTGGGAAACAAACTCTCGCCCTTTTTGTTTATTGGGTGAATGTATGAATTGTGATTATAGAGGATAATGATAAGTAGCATGATATAACTAGAGAAAATGGTAACCACAACCAAACTAAATTCTTTCCCTGGCATGGGATACTTACAACTGCGTTAGCAACATACAAAACTGTCAAGTATCAGAGGGGTAGCCGTGTTAGTCTGGATCTGTAAAAAGCAACAGAGAGTCCTGTGGCACTTTTAAGACTAACAGATGTATTGGAGCATAAGCTTTCGTGGGTCAATGCCCACTTCGTCGCATGCATCTGACGAAGTGGGCATTCACCCACAAAAGCTCATGCTCCAATACATCTGTTAGTCTTAAAGGTGCCACAAGACTCTCTGATACAATGCTGATTTGCCTTCCCATGGGACCTCCTGAGGGAAGGAGTTCTTGGGCCTGTGACAATACCACATCATTAGAGTTTCCATGGTTATTTTCCTTTCTTTGCAAAGGAGAAATACCATTGGTAGCTTACTGGTAAATGTTAATTTTATACTTAAGACTACTACAAATTAATATTCCTGTCGACTATGCTACCCAGGCAGAGCTACAGGACAAAAACTAGTCCCCTGGACAAAGCTTTGCACAGAATTCCTGTACAGAGGTTGGTGGTGGGGGAAGAAGAAACTTCCCTTCCTCCTCACCAATTTGACAACAGGGTATGGAACACCAGTATAGCTGCTTTGCATGTGTGATTACAACCCATGGACTGTAGGAACATGTGCATCAATCTGTGTAAGTGCCATCTCTCTTCCATGGTTTATCATGGAATATACCAGCACATTATTCTGTGGTGCAGAAAGGATGCTGAATCTCTATTTGTGTCCCATCAATGCATCTCTCCCCTCTCCCATACCATATAATCTCATATACATAAGAATGGTGACAGAACTGCAGCTTTTTAGCCTTGGCACATTATCAGAGGCAGAATTTGGCCAACAGGGAGCCTGAGACAGTATGATATTTGAATTTGAACATGTTATGTTTTTTATTAAGTCTATATCTGATGAGTTTCAACAAGGACAAGTGCAGAGTTCTGCACTTAGGATGGAAGAATCCCATGTACTGCTACAGACTAGGGACTGAGTGGGTAAGCAGCAGTTCTACAGAAAAGGATCTACGGTTTATAGTGGATGAGAAGCTGGATATTAGTCAACAGTGTGCCCTTGTTGCCAAGAAGACTAACGGTATTTTGGGCTGTACAAGTAGGGGCATTGCCAGCATTCGAGGGACATGATCATTCCCCTCTATTAGGCATTGGTGAGGCCTCATCTGGAATACTGTGCCCAGTTTTGGGCCCCACACTATAAGAAGGATGTGGAAAAATTGGAAAAAGTCCAGCGGAGGGCAACAAAAATGATTAGGGGCTGGAGCACATGACTTATGAGGAGAGGCTGAGGGAACTGGGATTATTTAGTCTGCAGAAGAGAAGAATGAGGGGGGATTTGATAGCTGCTTTCAACAACCTGAAAGGGGATTCCAAAAAGGATGGATCTAAACTGTTCTCAGTGGTACCAGGTGACAGAACAAGGAGTAATGGTCTCAAGTTGCAGTGGGGGAGGTTTAGGTTGGATATTAGGAAAAACTTTTTCACTAGGAGGGTGGTGAAACACTGGAATGGATTACCTAGGGAGGTGGTGGAATCTCCTTCCTTAGAGGTTTTTAAGGTCAGGCTTGACAAAGCCCTGGCTGGGATGATTTAGTTGGGGATTGGCCTGCTTTGAGCAGGGGGTGGGACTAGATGACCTCCTGAGGTCCCTTCCAACCCTGATATTCTATGATCTGTATTTTAAAAGAAAATTGCGTTCTAATTGCATCAGTTTAGTGTAAAGAGCATATGCTATTTTTCTAAACCGATCTCTTCTGTTCAAGTGAGAAATCAAGCTGACATCTAATGGTGATTGCAAATGCCAACCTGGAGTAACTGCTAACATTTACCTTAAAGCTCACAAATAGCTTAGAAGTTATTGACATGCTTTGTGAAGAGGATGCTAGTAGCTGAATGTTCTTGCTGGACATCAGTTGGATTCAGTTTACATAAACTACAATTACTCAAATAAAAATGAAGATTCCTTTTAAAAAATACAATGATAATATTTGGTAAGTAGCATATATGTAGCTGCATACTAAAGAAAATGATGTGGTCCTGTGCATCTGTACAGTATTTTCACTGTTAATTGGGAACTACATACCGAACTATTTGGTACTTGGAACTAAAGGTAAAAATCACAAATATATATATATATATATATTGTCTCAGTTGCAAAATTAGAATAAATTATATGTAAATGTAATTGTTAAGATGAAGAGGTACATGGTTTTACTTACTTATGTAATTAAGTGTAACCGCTATTTTAATGATTACTTAAGGGGAAAAATCGGAGCAGCTGCTGATATGCCTAAATTAGATTATTGAAAATTGTGGATGCAATTAATCGGGTACTAATAAAAATGAGGTAATAGAAGAGTACCATGGTCGTCCTCTCTGCTGGATGGAATCAGGCCTGCTAAATTGTTGATGATTGTCACCTTCTAGCATGTGGGCAAGGATTCAAAAGCCCTAATACTACTGACAATTAATGAAATTATTCTTCAACTTAGATGGCAGATACTTGTGTTGAAGTTCTTAAATTCTGTTCCCAGTGTTGGCATCTGTGTAATGCTGGCAGCCTTGTTGCCTTCCTACATTTATTGCCTGCTAACTCATACAAATTAGTTACCAGAAGTATTGGGGGTTTTATTATCTTTGTAGACCAGATCGTCGAGGGTTACAAAATCACACACACTCAAAGATAATTATTTTTATCTGACAGGATAGAGCAAAAGTACTCAAACATACTAACTAGGGTTGCAGAAAATGGCATTGGCAACTCTAGGCAACGTGATTTCTTTTTAGTCTGTGATGAGCAAATGCTCCAGGCTGGTACAGAGCATACTGTACTGCCGGAGGTGCCATCTTTTGGGTAAGACCTAAAACCAAATCTCTGACATCTATTGTTGTCCTATGGCACGTCTCACAAGAGTTCAGGAGTTAGCCCAATTTTCTTGGAAACGTTCCAATTTCAATAATTATATTGTTACATTGAATTCCATCTGTAACTGCAATTATAAGCTATTCTCCATTTCCTGAACAAATTTTTATGTAGCTAAGTTACAGTCACTTCTTGTAATTAAAGTAAGTATAGTGTGTAAAAGTAAGTATAGTGTGTAAATTAGTTTGTGAAGTACTTAGGATTCTTCTAGATTTAAGGTGCTCTGTAAAGGTAAATCCTTATTTAACCCTTCTGAGTCTTGTCCTGCAATCTTGGTATTAGTATTGTGTTGGTCAGTTATGGTGAGCCTGGATGTCAAATTTCATGAAACTGAAAAAAGAAAACTTAGTTCTTCTGTTTTAACCATTTTTGACTCCTCCTTGTTGCTGCTTGATATTCCTTTGAATGGCAAACAGTTCTTCAGTTAGCAGGAAGGAAATAGGAGATTGCTTGCTGTGCTTTTATTAGCTTCCTGTAGATCTATAACAATTCCTCACTGGCTGCTTTGCCTGATAAGACTACATAAATGCCGGTGGCTACTGAATATGACAGTCAGGCGCCTTATGAAAAGGAGGTGATAGCAGCACATTTCACCAATTTGAGTTACCATGCATTGGGGGTGTGCCAAATAAGAGAAAATTGCGTTTCTCACTGATAAACAATTTGCAGCTTTAGATCCCATATCTCACTAGCCGCCTTCTTTCTCTACATTCATAGTCCGTGCTTAAAATCTGAGGAGGCATATTTCTTGCTACTTCTAAAGTTTGCCTGCAAGTCTTATGGAGAAAGTCTGTAGTTATAATTCCTGATAGCTCTGAAACTCCCAGTAGCACTCACTTGAAGTGGGTTTGTTCAGTCTAATTCTAAAAATGTATGAAGAACGCCTTACTTTGGATTTACTTTCATTTAGATTTCACTTTAACATTTGTCTGAGCTTTTACATAGTTTTAAGAATAATTGGTATTTTCCTGCTTAGTTTAAGATTAGTTTTGGTGCTTTGCTGGAATAACAGTATAAATTGGTCACTGATAAGAAGAACAATAAAAGGAAAAGTTTGCTTGTCCAAATATGCACAATAAATATTTGCTTTGCTGATAAATGGTGGAAGCTTTTCCCTCTCATTAGCTAATAAATATGTGTTTGTTTATATTGGACCATGGTCTTTCATTAACTTGCATTTCAGAGAGGTGCCTGATTATGGCCTGAAAGTCTAGGCAAGGGTATAGTTGAGGTCTGCCCCAAACACTGTTCTAGTGCATAAATCTGGCTCTTCTGTGGAGCTGTTTTGATTGGGTTCCGTTCTGGAAATTGGAAGACTGGTGATGTACTCTCCAGGCTACCCACAATTCTTCCCCATTATAAACAGCTTTGTTATGGAAACAATAACTCCAGCTTTGGGAACAAACTGGGAGGTTTGTGCTTTGCACCTTTGCTACAGAAATGGTGAGGTGTTTTTCATGACTTCAGCAAGATTATTACTTTTAAGGCTTTTCTATTATTTAATTGCATACATTGAAACTTCCCCACTAGAAATGGGAAATTATATATAGCAACTACGTATATGCTTTTTAAAATCTCTTCAGTGTTGAATGATGTACCAACTACAGTATATAGGGGATTCTTGAAGTGCAGTCTCAAATCTAGTACACCTCATATTTTGTGAGGGTGGAAAAGTGCAGTTAGAACACAAAAATGTCCCAGAGAAAGGGGTTAAAGAGGTTTTTCAGATTAAGGACTAGACTGGCTTTAAGGGCTTCCAGGTAAGGTTATTTCTGGGGGCTTCTACTCTGGTCAATCCTTCCTCCCTTTTCCGCTAGCCCCATTCCCTGTGCTTGTGTGTTGTTTTTTTTTCTAGAACAAGCGAGGCACAGCCTTCTCTTTATTGTATTGACTACTCAGTACAGCATTTAGTCAGCATCGGACCCTACGTTCTAAGATTCACTTTGAGATTCGTCTTCAATCTGGAGCTCTTGCCAAGAAGCAACTGTCTCCTTCGACTGCAAGTTTAGTAAGTCCAAAAATCCAGTTATGGTTAAAGGCAACAGTTTCAGCACTGACCAAGTGGCTAATTTCAACCATACAATTAATTAAATATCCACTTCTGAGAGTCTCCAAAGGTGTACATTTATAAATATTTATTAAATGCCCACAACCCCATAAAACATACTACATGATCCTCATTTCTGCATCTTCCAGAGTGTCCCTTCTTCTTCTTGTGTGTCTATCTCATAGACAGTAATATATTTCAGGCAAGAGCTGACTTAATTTTGTGTACTATATAGCAATAAGCACACTGTCAGCACTAAAAACATTGATAATTATAATGTAATAAAAGAAGTATGGCTGTCAAGCGCTTTAAAAAAATTTAATCGTGATTAATCGCACTGTTAATCAGAGAATACCATTTATTTAAATATTTTTGGGTGTTTTCTACATTTTTCAAATACATTTGTAAGTTTCACTTTCACGATAGAGATTGCACTACAGTACTTGCAGAGGTGAATTGAAAAAAACTATTTTTTGTTTATCATTTTTATAGTGCAAATATTTGTAATCAAAAATAATAAATTGAGCATTGTACACTTTGTATTCTGTGTTGTAATAGTAAAATGTAGAAAAACATTCAAAAATATTTAATAAATTTCAATTGGTATTCTACTGTTTAACAGTGTGATTAAAACTGTGATTAATTGCGAAGCATTTTTTTAATCACAATTAATTTTTTTGAGTGAATTGCGTGAGTTAACTGCGATTAATCAACAGTCCTAAAAAGAAACATTTTAAGAATTACAGAAAAATATATGTAACGAAAAAATTTGAAAGGTAAACTGTTAATTGATTGTATTTTAGTACTCACCTTACTGTATGTAAATGGAAAGAAAAGTCACACACTTGTTTTGTTGTCTTGGGTTTTACCCTCTCCACTGTAGAAATCAAGGTCTGATTCTTTTCTGTCTTGCATCCTGTGTTGAGTTTTACACACACTTGTATTGGTGTAAATGACATCATTTGATTTGATTGGATTTAACACCACCTTGCCCAGATGTTGTTGATGACACAAGGTGCAAGGCAGTGTTGAATCAGGCTGTAAACCTTTTGCCTAAGGGAACAGACTCTTCCAGTTTAGTGTTTCTTACAATTAATTTACAATTCCTCCTTGAATGGACTTCATCTGGGATACTTCTTCTAAGAAATCTCTGGAGTAATCTTTCACTTTTGTAGACTGCATCTTACAACTGCAACATCTATTAGTAATAATGGGATGTGTGGGAATAATCCACTGAGCCTGGCACTGAAAAATTTGTCTCTGTCTAATGCATTATCTTTTTCAGATGCAATGGTTTAAGCACAGAAGTGTGGTATATTCACCTTTTTCTCAGTGGAAGCAACCAATATGACATGCAGCTTCCTATCACTTTAGAGGTAGTTGTGGTTTTTTTCCTGCTCTTTTATGAGGCTCCATTTATTGTAAGCCTGCCAAATTCTACACACAAACATTTACTACTGTATGAATAATTTCAGCACGTTGGACAGCAATCAAGGTTTATCAGTCAGCCTCTGCTTCCCCTATCCCTAGTCTATTCCTATTTGTAAAATTTGAAAAATGGTATTTGAAAAATATCTGTTGGCACATTTCATACTTGCTATTTAACATTTCAAGTATTTTTGCTATTTTTATGAAAAGCTAAATATTTTGTGCTTTCATCTCAAATATATTATAGTTTCTTTGTTTCCCATGGAAGACAGTGTAAGGAGCTAGAGAGGCAGTGGGGGATGAGGTGGGAAGGAAAAGGAAACAGAGCGAGAGAAAGAAACTGCCATTTTTCAGTGATAATAGTAATGTTTTGCCTGAGACTACTGCATGAAGACCTGACTTCATGCCAGAACAGAATTTTGTCCCTTTTGCTATGAATACAATGTGCTCTAGAGGAAATGGTGACATATCACCCTGGACCAAATTAGTGAATTCTCACAAACTGGCAGAAATTTTCATTTTTACATTAACAAAGTGGAAAATTGATAGTTTTTCACAGTATTCTCGGATAATTTTTCCTTTTTAAAATAATCTCTTTTCCCACTGTAATAGTGGAAATGTTCTTTGAACTAATTGGGCCATTTGTTCCGATGAGAGCGACAAATTTGTGCTAAATTTGTGTACATATTCATCTTGAACACAAACATGCTTGTGCTCACAATAATAAGCAGTTGTGGGCCTCAATTTCTATTTTCTTACAGGAAAGTACTATTTGTGTGTACAATACAGTGTTCACAGTGAAAAAAAAATTCTGTTTTGAAAGTATCAGAGGGGTAGCCGTGTTAGTCTGAATCTGTAAAAAGCAACAGAGGGTCCTGTGGCACCTTTGAGACTAACAGTTAGTCTCAAAGGTGCCACAGGACCCTCTGTTGCTTT
>NC_048302.1:64963865-64990126 GCF_013100865.1 Trachemys scripta elegans | reverse complement strand
AAAAAAATTCTGTTTTGAAAGTATCAGAGGGTAGCCGTGTTAGTCTGAATCTGTAAAAAGCAACAGAGGGTCCTGTGGCACCTTTGAGACTAACTGTTAGTCTCAAAGGTGCCACAGGACCCTCTGTTGCTTTCTGTTTTGAAAGACAATACTGGTTCCAATATTACTTCTCATTTAAGGAATAGGGAATAGCTCTTAAACTATTAGAAATTTTTAAAATGGAAGAAACGTTTGAGGGAGCTCACTGTACCTGGGCATTCAAAATCTGTTGTAACAGAGTACGTGCTCACATTTGAAAACATGGCCTAAAATGTTTAGACTTCAATATTTATTGTAGATGCTCATAGAACAGTAATGCAAACTGGTGGAGTCATTAGAATAGTAGCACGTAAATGCTTACTCCACTTATTAAGGTGGTGCTTTTGACCTGAGCTGGCAGGATAATGGACAACTCCTTGAAGCTTTGAAGGGGTGAGGAGTCCTTCCTCCTCTGTGTGTGTGTGTGTGTGTGTGTGTGTGTGTGTGTTTAGGTGCTCCACATGGAGTTCGGTTAGAAGATGGAATGAACACTTGACCATCGCACCCATTTTGAGTTGTAGTTGGCCATTTTCAAGAGCAAGGGAGTTCATTTTTTTTCGACTACCTGGAGGCATTTTTTTAATCCTTCTCCTGGATGGGTCCAGTCATTGGTGCCTCTTGATCTATCCTGCTCACTTGGTAGGTTGGTAGTTGCATGGCTTGTTGTTATGCTTTAATTGTTGCTTTTGCATTGTCCAGTAGAGACTGTCATGTTAACAAAGCCAATTTTGGAGTTCGTAAACCTGTGTGGAGATTGCAAAGCATTTGGCCTGGGCAGACTGGGAGTCTAGAATCCATTTTATCCTAAGATACTAAATTCCTCCACACCTTTTCATTCTTAGTATTCACACGATGAAAGAATTCTGGGAGATTTTAGCAGTTGGGGCCATGTCTCTACATTTTGAATGAGGGAACCAGAGTTTGCTTCTCCTTACATATTTAAGTTCTGTCCTATTAGCCAGTTTCAGAACTGAACTAGGCTAATGTTTGACAACTATGTTAGGAAGGTACCATTTAAACTCCTCTTTGGTTTATTTAGTTAAAAGTAGGGCTGTCGATTTAATCACAGTTAACTCATGCGATTAATTTAATTTTATTAATTGCGATTAATTTTTTTAATCATGATTAATCACACTGTTAAACAATAGAATGTTTTTCTACATTTTAATATATCTATTTCAATTACAACACAGAATACAAAGTGTACAGTGCTCACTTTATATTATTTTTTATTACAAATGTTTGTACTGTAAAAATGATAAACAAAAGAAATAGTATTTTTCAATTCACCTCATACAAGTACTGTCCGTAGTGCAATCTCTTTATCATGAAAGTGCAACTTACAAATGTAGTTTTTTTGTTACATAATTGAATTCAAAAGAAAACCAATGTTAAACTTTAGAGCCTACAAGTCCACTCAGTCCTACTTCTGGTTCAGCCAATCACTAAGAGAAACAAGTTTGTTTACATTTATGGGAGATAATGCTGACCACTTGTTAATTACAATGTCATCTGAAAATGGGAACAGGCATTTGCATAGCACTGTTTTAACTGGTGTGGCAAGATACTTACGTGTCAGATGCAATAAAGATTCATATGCCATCATGCTTTGGCCATCATTCCAGAGGACATGCTTCCATACTGATGACGCTTGTTAAAAAAATAATGCGTTAATTAAATTTGTGATTGAACTCCTTGGGGGAGAATTGTACGTCCCCTGCCCTGTTTTACCTGCATTCTACCATATATTTCATGTTATAGCAGTCTTGGATGATGACCCAGCACATGTTTGTTTTAAGAACACTTTCACTGCAAATTTGACAAAATTCAAAGAAGATACCAATTGAAATTTCTAAAGATAGCTACAGCACTCAACCGAAGGTTTAAGAATCCGAAGTGCCTTCCAAAATCTGAGAGGGATGAGGTGTGGAGCATGCTTTCAGAAGTCTTAAAAGAGCAACACTTTGATGCAGAAACTACAGAACCCAAACCACCAAAAAAGAAAATCAATCTTCTGCTGGTGGCATCTGACTCATGATGATGAAAATGAACATGTGTTGGCCAGCACTGCTTTGGATCGTTATGAAGCAGAACCCACCATCAGCATGGACTCATGTCCTCTGGAATGGTGGTTGAAGCGTGAGGGGAGATGTGAATCTTTAGTGCTTCTGGCACATAAATATCTTGCGACGCCGGTTACAACAGTGCCATGCAAATGCCTGTTCTCACTTTCAGGTGACATTGTAAAGAAGCGGGCAGCATTATCTTCTGCAAATGTAAACAAATTTGTTTGTCTGAGTGATTGGCTGGGCAAGAAGTATGATTGATTGGACTTGCAGGCGCTAAAGTTTTTTACATTTGTTTTATTTTTGAATGCAGTTATTTTTTTGTACATAACTCTACATTTGTAAGTTCAACTTTCATAATAATGACATTGCACTACAGTACTTGTATTAGGTGAATTAAAAAATACTATTTCTTTTGTTTTTTATCATGCAAATATTTGTAATAAAAAATAAAGTGACCCTGTAGACTTATTTTGTGTTGTAATTGAAATGAATATATTTAAATTTATATATTTTTTTAAATAAATGGTATTCTATTATTTTGTAACAGCACAATTAATTGAGGTTAATTTTTTAATAGCATGATTAATCACGATTAATTATTTTAATTGCTTGATAACCAGAGTTAAAAGTTAATAAAAGTTGTGGCCACTGCTTTAACTATATTCTGTGTTCTGTCTCATTTGCCTCCGGTAGTAGTATCAATGGAGAAAAGGATAAAAGTTTGAAAACAAACTTATGATGAAGACCTTTCAGCCTACTTTTCTGAGAAATGAGAAATGTCATGAGTGAAATGTCCAACATATACATGTCCCAAGTCCTTGTAATGAATCACACCGCCTGTCTCAAGCAGGACAGACACATGTTTTGAATTATAAAAACTTTGACTATCTTTTGTTACATTTTCAGAAAAGTAAAGTGTAGTGTAAATGGTGGTAACTTTGAACTTTGTTTTGGCCCATTCATCCATATCTGAAAAGCTAAAGATGATCTATTAGAACATTACTTATATTTTCAATTATGGCAAATTCTGTGTGATATTAAAATAAGCTGGGGAAAAAAGCAAAGGGGAAATGTTCAGCCTTTCAATAGGGGGTGAATATAGCTTAGAAGCAGCAGGAAAGGAATCTCCTTATAGTTAGTGGCATGAGATTACACTGCCAGAGCACATAAAGGAATGCTGTCCAGTTGAAATCTAGTCACTTTCAAAACATGAAATAAGGAGCTACTCCTTCCCCTGAGCCCCCTCCTAATTGTGGCTTGACCATTTCAGTTCCCTATTTTTAAAAATATTTTTCTTTTTCCTGTTGCCACATGACAGGGCCACACAAACAAAGGGGGACACAGATTAGACAGAAGAAACATTGAAACTGACTGTACACAGAATGTTAGCAGGTGCACAAAGTAAACAAATTGTAAAAAATGGGGCAATAGTTTCCCTCTGATTTTTTTTCATTTACAGTAATTAGTAATTACTAACCGTAAGAATGTTTTCAGGCCCACCAAGCAGGCCCATGGGTTATCTTACAAATCCAGCATGTCAGACAATGATTGCTTGTTGTAGCAGGCAAAACCACTGGGAGGGAGAGATAGCTCAGTGGTTTGAGCATTGGCCTCCTAAACCCAGGGTTCTGAGTTCAATTCTTGAGGGGGCCATTTAGGGAACTGGGGTAAAAATCTGCTGGGGATTGGTCCTGCTTTGAGCAGGGGGTTGGACTAGATGACCTCCTGAGGTCCCTTCCAACCCTGTTATTCTATGATTCTATGAATAGCCAGCATGGATTTGTCAAGAACACATCCTGCCAGACCAACTTAATTTCCTTCTTTGACAAGGTTACTGGCCTTGTGGACAGGAGAGAAGCAGTAGATGTGATGTATCTTGACTTTAATAAGGCTTTTGATACAGCCCTATGACATTTTCATAAGCAAACTGGGGAAATGTGGTCTAGATGAAATTACTATAAGGTGGGTGTACAACTGGTTGAAAGATTACTCAAAGAGTAGTCATTAGCGGTGTTCTGTCAAACTGGGAGGATATATGTAGTAGGTTCCCACAGGGGCCAGTCCTGGGACTGATACTATTCTATATTTTCATTAATGACTTGGATAATGGGGTGGAGAGTATACTTATAAATTTTGCAGATGACCCTAAGCTGGGAGAGGGGTTCCAAGCACTCTGGAGGACAGAATTAAAATTCAAAACTGTCTTGACAAATTTGAAAATTGCTCTCAATTCAACAAGATGAAATTTAATGAAGACAAGTGCAAAGAACTACACGTAGGAAGGAAAAATCTTAAAATGGGGAATAAACTGGCTAGGTGTTAATACTGTTGGGAAAAAAAATCTATAATGGTTAACAGATTGACTCAAAAATCTGATGTATTTGCAAAAAAAAAAAAAAAAAAAAAGACTAATATCCTGGGGTGTATTAAGAAAAGTTTTGTATATAAGACATGGGAGGTAATTGTCCCACTCTACTCTGCACTGGTGAGGCCTCAGCTGGAGTACTGTATCCAATTTTGGGTGCCATACTTCAGGAAAAATATTGATAAACTGGGGAGAGTCCAGAGGAGAGCAACAAAAATGATAAAAGGTTTAGAAAACCTGACCTATGAAAAAAGTTATTTAAAAAAACTGGGCATGTTTTGTCTTGAGAAATGAAGACTGAGGGGGGATCTGATAAGTCATCTGATTTATTAAGGGCTGTTATAATGAGAACTCTGATCAGTTATTCTCCATGTCTACTGAAGGTGGGACAAGAAGCAGGGGGCTTAATCTGCAGCACAGGAGATTTAGATTAGACATTAGGAAAAACTTTCAACTATTAGAATAGTTAAGCTCTGGAATAGGCTTCCAAGGGAGGCTCTGAAATCTGTCATTGGAGGTTTTTAAAAACAGGTGGGACAAACACCTGTCAGGGATGGTCTAGGTTTACTTGGTCCTGCCTCAGCACCAGGGGCTAGTCTTGTTGACTTGTTGAAGTCCCTTCCAGCCCTACATTTCTATGATTCTGTGAGTTGCAAGGCTTTTCACCACAGCCTGGACTCGGAAAATAAGTGGGTAGGAAGTGGCCCAGGGAGGCAATTCCAAAGCACCCAGGGTGTTTGATATCACTGCTTCTTATAGGGCCCCAGATTGGAACCCAGTGGAGAAGGAGGGCCTGGGCAGCCCTACCAACCATCTTCTTGGGAAGGGGACAAAACTGCCTTGTCCCCCCGCCACCCCAGAGATAAGGAGGACAGAGACATTATAAGCCATTGTACCTCAAGGTAAGGGTGTGCAACCCACAGCGGCCTGGAGGTGGCCTGAAGAACCTTGTTTTGTGGAGATGTTGGACTGCATATATTTTGTTGGACTTTGTTACCCCAGAAGGGGGCAGATTCGATTGGTGACCTGGCTGGCGGGGCAAGTCACTACATACCAAAAGGGGGACTTCCACAATAACTAAGTAATTGCTAGCAACGGATGCTGGAGATGAGGGAGAATTGGGACCTAGTGACCTGTCCAGCAGGTGGCACCACCAATAAAGCCAGCCTTGTTGGAGAGCAGAAGTAAGAAAATTATGTCATGTATTGGACAAAGGAACTATATTTGACACTCCAACCAAGGCAGGATATCTTTAGGATATCTGATGTCAGTGTAATTTAGAGATTTCATTGCTTAGTGTGTCATGTGAAGAGAGATTGTGCCTCTAGCATAGCCCCAACCAACGGGTAATGCATAATCTGCAGTCTCCCTGCCCCAGCAGTACCTCCAGGAAGCATTATGGTTTAGATACACTTCTCAGAGACCCAATTCCCCTTGCTCTGGGGATAGTAATTTGCTGCTGGCCCATACTATATCCATTGTGCCAGATCAGCTGTGTTGGCCAGTGCATTGTATGTCCATGTAGAACAAGAATGGAGTCAAAGCTCCACCTGTTCCTCACTGCTCCTCATTCACCTGCTCCAGGGATTGAGGCATTTTCAAAACTTTTTTTTCCTGGTTACTTCAGTTTACTAAATCGGTGGTGCAGAGAGTGGATTTTGTAAGAATGATTGCCATATACAGGATCAGAGTAGCAGAGCATACAAGGAAAAAAAAACACCATGCACAGTAGTATTGCATAATAATGTATTCTGAAAAAGAATTCTACTAAATGCTTCAGTTTCTCCAAGTATAGCTAATCAGATGTATAATATTTAAACTACAATTTGTAATATTTCTACAAAAGGCAATCATGTATCTTAATATTGTAGGAGGGATTTTTTTTTTTTTTGATAAAATGTACTGAAAATTGGTGATCTTCTGGGAGAACAAAAGGCATTGTGCAGACATTACAGGCAGCTCAAATCCTGCAGTTAAACACTTCCTAGTCCTCAGAGCTGAATTGACCTGGAAGCAAAGTTCTAGATTTACAGTGACAGAGAGGTGAATTACTGACCTCTAGCACTTTTACTCATTAACACTCCCTCCCAAAAAAACAGACTGCCTTACAGTGGAAGACTGTTGGACTGTACAGATTACTTTTGAGGATTACAACTGCAGTGCTGCCATATTTCACATTTTATATATATTTGGTGCTTTTCTTAAAGCTTCAGCTCCTGGAGTCAGTTGATCACATAAGAATCTCAGATTTCATTTAAATAAGTAACTTTCCAGTCCTAGCACTTGTGGAGAAAAAATTAAACAACATGAACCCTAATAGCTCAAAAAACAGCAAATAAAAAGAACCCAAAATGGCTTAATTTTTTTTAAATACAATCTCATGATTTTTGAACACTGGGTTCAACACTGCAGTTAAGGAAGAATTTGGCACTTTGGAAAAAATAGGAAAAGAAAAATGACAATCAATTTTTTACTTAAAAAAAAAAAACAGATGGGTAAATATTTGTGGCATAAACTAGAGAACCAATTTGTTGAAGTTCTGGAGGATGCAGAAATCTCCCACTGATTAATTACAGTTTCCCAAGCATAACAGGCAGCACACTCACTGTACCCTGCTCTCTAAGGCCTCGATCCTGCAGTATCTTCACAAGTGACCCACAGATGTGCTGCAGAAATTTGTGAACAGTGACATTTGGTCACTGTGGTCAGCTGTGAACTCAGTGAAGCTGAAGAGGGTTAGCCTTAAGGATTCAGACCATTAGCATTAAAAGATTGGACCAAGAATCCAAAAGTGAGGTGCAGAGCACCCTCAATTCTCACCGAATTCAACAGGAATTTAGGGGACCAAGTAAGTTGTTAATGTAAATGTTGGTTTATCTTTCATTTGGTAAAGCCCTTCATCAGTCCACCCTCCTTCCAGTTGAGGGGCGCTCAATTTGGATTCCCCCTGGAGGTTATCAGTGCTAGTTTTAACCATCAGGTTTTTAAAAGTAGTTTTGTCCCCATATAAATGGTGTGTGTGTGTGTGTGTGTGCCCTGTTATATACATGCACACATCAGATGCTGTGTGGGCATAAATATATTCATTTGAAAATCTGGCTCCAAGATTTTGAGACTGTAAGCACTTTGAGCAGGGGCTGTCATTTACTATTTTTTTTTTACAATGCCTAATATAATGGGACCCTGACTAGTTGGTCTTTCATCAGCTATACAAGTATGATGTCTGCTAGGGGGAAAAGTTATTGATGAAACTTAAGATGGCTCAGGAGTCCAATTTGTGCTTTACAGGTTTTTCCACATATGTGACAGGTAGTTACTTGGAGAAAGCACAACTGCTGGCCAGTATGCTGTACTCTTTTCTTCCTCCTCTGCCATTTCTCAGCCTCTTGAGCAAGGTGATTCTCTTCAAAACGGACTGAGGCTTGATGTATGATGCAACACCATTGCAGTCTATTGCCAGTCAGCTCTTCCCAATTCATGGGGTCAATGCCTCCCTTCTTAAGATTGACTTTCAGGTTGTCCTTGTAGTGTTCCCTCTGTCCCCCATGCGTTCTCTTACCATGACTGAGTTGAGAAAAGAGGACTTGCTATGGAAGATGAGCATTAGCCATCCACACCCAATGACCAGCCCAGCAAAGTTGATGTTTCATAATCTTTGCCTCAACACTGGTGATGATAGCTGCAGAGAGAACACTGGCATTGGTGTGACAGTCTTCCCATCTGATACAGACAATCTTCCTGTGGCACCGCTGTTAGTACCACTCCAGATGCTTAAAGTGGTTTCAGTATATATCACATATCTCGCACCCATAAAGAAGAGTGGGGATGACTACTGCATAGCTGACCGGGATCTTAGTTTCCATCTGCAGCTCTCTATCAATAAAGACACAACGGAGCAACTTTCTGAAGAATATGCTGGCACAACGGATCCTATGTTCAATCTCCATATCAAGATTGGCTTTCTGGGAGAGGTGAATACCAAGGATAAGGGAAAAGCTCAACGTTTTTTTCAGGGGGTCACCACGGATGACAATTTGTGGGAGAATGGGGGCAACTTGTGCTGGGACAGGCTAATGGAGCACCTTAGTCTTCCCAATGTTGAGGGAAAGTCCCAGGCTATGATAGGCACCTGAGAAGAGATCTAGGGTGGATTACGAGTCAGCCTCAGTGTGTGCAAGAATAGCACAGGCATTGGCATACTGAAAGACGGTAATAACAGTTCTGGTGACTTTAGTTTTAGAATGAAGATGATGCAGATTGAAGAGCTGGTCGTCCATGCGATACTCAATCCCAGTTCCAGAAGAAAGGCAGTCATGAATAAGAATCAAGATTATGGCAAGATAGATGGGGAAAAAAGGGTTGTAGCAATAACACAGTCCGGCTTAACACCAGTATGAATGGTGAATGGTTCCATCTCCAACCCATTATGGAGGATGGTGGTGGTCATCCCATCATGAAGTAACCTGAGAGCATGAATGTACAACTGAACTTAGACAGCACCTTCCATAATGCTTCACGATGATTGATGGAATCAAAGGCCTTGTTAGGTCAATAAAAGCCATAAACAATGGCTGGTTGAACTGTGAATCTGAAGTCTCAGCTGCCACCATTGAGTCCATTCCTCAGCATCCAGTAATAGAACCTCTTGCTGACCCCCATCTTCTGAGGAAGTTTGGTGAGCCTTCACTCAGACTAGAAACAACAAGGCACCAGGCCCAGATGACATCCCCATGGAGGTCTTTAAAACTGGTGGAATAGCACTCGTGAAAATACGTCATCAACTTCTTGTTAGAATTTGAGTTAATTAGGAAATTCTACCTGACCTAAAGAATGCCAATATTGTGACAATTTTTAAGAAAGGGGACAAGTCAATGTGTGGGAATTACTGAGGTATTGCCCTCCTCTCCATTGCCAGGTAGATCCTTGCTTGTATCCTTTCGAACAGTCTCCTCCCTCTTGCCGAAGATGTCCTTCCAGAATCCCAATGTGGTTTCAGACCATCTTGCGGCACCCACATGATTTTTGTTGCATGGCAGATCCAAGAGAAATGTAGTTGGTCTTTAACCAGCACAGCAATAAAAATGTTAATTAATAAGCATCTAGAAGTGCTGCTGCTCCTTAAATAGCCAAAGGGGTAGCCCACATTGCTTTAACCTCTATTAAGTCATGGAATGGGGGCAAAAGACTGGGAGCTAAAATCAAATTAGGCATTTCCAGCACAAAACTACTATTGGGCCAAGAGGTAAACACATTAAGTACCATTTTGTCCTAATGCACTGTACACAACTTTACCAGTTGGCAACTTCGTGCACTATTAAGAACACAAAGGGCACATAGATTAAGCACAGGCCCTCACTTTTGCACCTCAAAATCAGATATATAGAAACTTAAAATTCAATCACATCTATAAATTACAAACAGATGCAAAATTGTGGGGGCAAAAACATATAAGTCTGATTAAAGTCATACTGAAATTCCAAAATCTTTATTGAACCCTTTAGTTAAGCAGTTAACGCTGCCAAGCATGAACATTATTATATAAAACTGTGCAGAAACTGGAATTTCCATTCCATGGAAAATGTTCCATTTCTGAAATTTTTTACGTTCTGAATTGGAATGAAAGTTCAGAAATGCAACTTTTTCCATGGAATGGAAACTTTTGAAAAATTCCATTTCAGGAGAATTGGGGAGCCAGGCAGAAAATAATGTTCTTGGGAGCCATTCCTTCTTGACATCAATGAACATTCTGGCAATGCTCGGAGTCATAGTATTACTGTCAATCTGGGAACTTTTCCTTGTATGATCATTGGAGGGTGGAAGTAGGTGTGACTTCAAGATGCATGGTGAGAACAGAGAGGAGTGAATGCAACTAAACCCTGGTGTCTGGGTGCTATTCAGCCAGCATGTTGGACAGGCAAGTTTCAGAATCAATATTAGCTTCTATAAGTGCCAAAGGAATGATGTCTATAGCGTTGTTTTGACTGGCACTTTAAGGGGGCCATTTTTGGAAGACAGTTTCTTTCCATTATCTATTGTCATGAAAAGTCTGAGCATGTGAAGCTAATCTCTGAAACTGGATTCAGTTGTTCAGATTTTCATCTTTGAATGTGTAGCTTGTAAACATGGACTCAAACTCTGAAAACAATTAAAAATAGAACAATGTCAAATAAATAAAGCTGATAAAATTCTATGGAACAGGAAAGAATGAAGCTCATTATCAAGTACTTAAAAGGTACACTTTTATTTTCAGCTAAGTACATGGAATAGATAAATGGTAAAATTGTTTATAAGCATTTCTAAATGTCACCTCATTAGATTTCACTCATTCTGATTATGTATTTTTAATGATTGCTTAGAATCTGTACCCTGCTTCCCATTAGTTTTTTTTAGAAGTTGAACTTCAAAATACTGACTAAACTCTAGATATAGGTTGCAGATTTCGAATCAAGTGATTCAGGAAAAATAAGTAATGTATATTTATGTCACATTACTAGTATCATAATACCTGCTATTATATCACAATATGGTAATTGTAAATATGTCCATCATGTTAATTAGCTGTTGGCCTTAAGTTTTGGATGCTGTGGTAATTTAATTTATGTATTTCACTGTACCACTTACAGTGAGAAATCTTTAGAGGATGTAATGTATAGGGGGACAAATAAGGTTAAAGAACAAGATTGGGGTTGAGATCTGGGTTCTATTATTCTCAAATTTGCCATGGAATTTGTATAGCCTTGGGCAAGTGTCTTAACATCCTTGCCTCAGTTTTATCATCTATAGCATGGGAACAGGAACCTCTTTCTATCCCAGAGGATCTTTTAAAAACTAAATTCACCGGTGTTTGTGAAGTATACTGATGTTCTCAGGTGAAAGGGCAAAGTTTTATTAGTATGTATAAAATATTGCTGTTATAGTAAGGTCAGAATGTTTCTTCACATAAGTGAATAGTGTCTCTAAAAGAGAAATTACTATTTTTTAAAGAAGCCAGAAAATACACACACAGGTTACCCAGGTCTATTGTTAAGGCTACTATCACGTTCCATTAATAAAGATCTTGTTTTTAGTTGCTAATAACATTGCCAACTTTGTTTGGTCTGAAATTTTCCATGCTAGGTGTCTGCTGCAGGCTGATCTTTTTTGCAGGGGGGATGGGAGTGGGAGAGGAGTCAGCTAAAATGGTTTAGATGTTTCTCAAATTAAGGCTAAGCAGAAATGTTTTGTCCATGTATAAAAAACAAAATAAAACAAAAACTTACAACAGTTTTTTGAGAAGCTCTAATGGCACAGCGCTATGCTCTTGAGTAGGACTTGAAATTTGGCAGCAGGTTGCCTTTATGTCTGGGACTTTTGCCAGCCCCATAAAAATATACCCAAATTTGGGCAACTTGGAAGCCTCTGGAAAAATGGCAATTTACACATGCTCATTAGAGACTTGTTAGTTTGGCAGCTAAATTCTCTAACTATCCTGTCTGTACTGGGCATGCTCTCAACTCCTATGTGTTCACTGGACTGGATGTAAACCATCCCCCTGGAGCAACTGAGATGCTTTAACTGAGAGGAGCAGGGACTGAGCAGGCTTTTCCATGCAATTGTTGCTCCTGCTGCTATAGAACTAAACTCTGGAACTGAGAGCAGGGAGATGGTCTTCCTTGTGCTCTCACTTCCCCATCTGCTGGTGCTCAGGTAAAACGGATTAGATGGAGGAAGCAAATTTACCTGAATGCAGAAGGGTGAGGAATGGGATGGAATGAAGTGCAGGGTGACAGGGACAGAAGCTTGAGGGGAGGGGAAGTAGGAATTTGGAGGTGATGGGAGTTAGGAACTTGAGCTGGGAGAGAAGGCAGAAGATGAGGGACTAGGAAGAGAGGAGGGAAAAAGACAGAAGCTGTGGATGGGGACGTGTAAGGGGATGGAAGGGGCAGAGCTGCTAGGGGGAAGGACAGAGATAGGTGGGTGGGGAGACATGGGCCAGAGCAGATGTGGAAGGAGGAACAGGAGTCAAGCAGAATGGTGGACAGTCAGAAGCTTTGAAAGGGGATAGTGGTGGGATTGTCTCATTTTTAATTTTTAAAAAATCTTAGAAAATTACATAAAAAAAAATACTTGAAGGACATTAAGGTTGCCAGAGTCCAGCATTCAAATGCTTGAATAAGGATTATCAGTGCAACCTTAATTTGGCCCCTTTGTGAGTGTGCATTATGATAGTCTTAATTACGTGATCACATGCTATTTTTTCCACAGGACCCCTGACTCAGTCAGTGCAAAGGATGGACTGGCCTCTGGGGTGATTCAGATTAGTTTAGTGAAGGATTAGTCCTACAGATTAGTCTGTAGGACTCCATCTCATCAGTTGAAGGGGTTGGAAGGTGCGTAGTGAATGAATCTGGGAACTACAGGACAAGAAAAGATGGTCTCATGGTTAAGGCAATTGAATGCTGCCCCAGAGAATTGGATTCTATCCAAGCCTCTGCCACAGAGTTCCTATGTGACCCTGGGCAAGTCACTTAGGCCAAAATTTTCACATGTGACCATGGTATGTTCCTCCTTTTCTGGGCACCATGTTTGCAACACTTGGGGTCTGATTTGCAGACGTGTTGAGCACTCACAATGCACCTGAGATCAATGGGAGCACCGGTCTGATAAAATGCTAAGTATTCAGAAAAATGAGGCCCTAGGTGTGTCAAAGTGGGCACCAAAAATTAGTTGACACTTTTGAAAATTTTGGCATTAATTTGAGCCTCAGTTTCCCATGTGTAAAATGGGAGTAACGCCACTTTGCCTCAAACGGCTGTTGCAAAGTTAATTGTTTGTAAAGAACTCAGATATGAATATCATAGAAAAGTTCATGAGGAAATTAATAATTCTGTATGCAGTGCAGTGCTTGGATGATATACAGTAAATAATGCATGGGGCCATACATTGATTGAGTATAGAAAGATGTATTGAATAGATACCCATTTATTGAGCGCTGTCCGTCCTGTGCACTGAATGAGGCTGAGATCCTATCGAAAAATGGTTATTATGTAATTAGACTATCTCATAATGCATATGCACAAAGGAGCCAAATTAAGGTTGCATGGACAACCTTAATTCTGGCATTTCATGACTTTTGGGTGCTCACTTTGCAACCATAATGATTGGGTTGACATAGACTGTGAATCTTTTTCATCCTAGTCTTTTCTGAATTTGTGAATGTATCATATATAAGTTAAGCATGGCTGTTCAGCATTCCATTGTAATATTAGTTGGATAACACAGCAGCTGAACAGCAAGAGTCAAAAGCCCCGAAAGATGTGTTAGGATCCATTTCCATATATAAGAAGCTTTCCTAACATTTCGTATAGCAGAAAAACTGGTGGACTGCTACATCCCTTGTGCAAAATTTGGCTTTGTTCCTAACTTTTTTAATACTCTCCCAAAACAAAATGCTCATTGTTCAGCAGATTTGCATTCTGTGTTTTCACGTGTTGATATTTTTAAGGTGGATTTTCTTTACCTTGACAACAACAAAAAATCCTAGATCTATTGTGTAGTTCTAAAGTCAATTGATAACAAAAGCAAGCTATAGCCAAACAAATGATTGAGCTGTTCAACCAGGATTTCAAAAACTGCTCTATTCAAATCTGATATACTGGTGGGAGCCCACTTAAATGTGTTTTTTGGTTTTGTTTTTTAAAAGGCTAATTAATATTGCATCTTTCTATGAGGTACTAGTCTGGGGGGAGCAGCTGTGTTGATAAGTGACCACTCCATGTATTTGCCACTTTTGGTGCATATTTTGGCCTTAGTTTGTTGATGTTGTCAGAGTGGGCTGGGGGATGGGAGTTGCATGCTGATTGTAGACAGTTTTGAATCATTTAAACAAAGTGTTGCTTCCATCATTTTGAATAATGGGAGTATTCAGGAGCATAATCTTTACCAGATATGGTTTAAATCATATGAAACAAAATGCTTCAGTAACTTGTAATGTTTTATGTGGTTCTCAGGGGAAAAAATACCAAAACGCATCCTAACAGTTAATCTGTTGTTAAATGTAGAGTTATTTGTCTAATGTTAATTATATGGACACTTCTAGAACATATGATCTGGTACCGAACAAACTCTGGACTGCTTGAACTGGTGTCAGCTGTCCTGGAGATGTATACAGCTGTCTCATCCATCAGTGCTAAAAACAAGTATTAATTGGGCTTCAACTTATTCCTGCAACAGACCCTCATTCTGTGTCTTTTGTAATGTGTTTTCTGCAGCTTGAGCTGATGCTTCTCCAGTATCATGAATAATGGCAAAGTCTGACGCCTAAAGGCATTTATTAGGTTGAGGGGAAAAAAAGAATTATCTGATGGGACCAGTCTTAATGGACTTGGAATTCTGTGTTTTGTGTGAACCTAAAAGATAAATACAGGATCTGTTGCTGCGCAATGTTTTTCCTCCTAGATTATCAAGCATGTTGCTGATGTACTTTTTTTTTTTTTACTTTAGCATTAAAATGTAGACACACTGTGTTGCCTCAAAACTAGGAATGGGCATCATGGACACTGAAGGTATAAACTGAAGGGGAAATTAATCAGGCTCAGCTCCATCAGCCAGATGCATAACAATAACTTCTTATACATCTAGCTGTGAAACCTCATTTTAAGATGGACTCTTGGGTGAAGATATTGTTATGTCACAACCTCTAGGCCCTAAAGAAAGGATCCTTTGCATAGAAGAACATGTGTGATTCATATATTATTTTACTTCATTCCTCAAGTTTAAGGAAGTCCACTGAGACTTTTCACCATTACAGCATAAAAGAGTATTTTGTGTTGTCAGTATTTTTAATTCAACCTGTAGGCCATATAAAAAAAATGGATATATACCTATCTCATAGAACTGGAAGGGACCCCAAAAGGTTATCGAGTCCAGCCCTCTGCCTTCACTAGCAGGACCAAGTACTGATTTTTGTCCCAGATCCCTAAGTGGCCCCTTAAACTCATAGCCCTGGGTTTAGCAGGCCAATGCTCAAACCACTGAGCTATCCCTTGCTTTTGAATAACCTTCTGATTCCTTTTGGATCATAATGCTTTGAAGTCATATGATCGGAGGGGGAGCTGAGGATGGATGGTGTTGACTGGTAACCTGCTCTTCAACCCAGGATAGGCCTAAGAGGCCAGGGAAGGCGGGACAGATTTTATGCACCCTCAGGTATAGCTGAGGCATGGCCTGACATGTGTGATTAACACATATACGGAGACCCCATTTCCTGAAAGATAGAATTTGGGAGGTAAACAGATCATCTGTTTAAAAAGACAGAATGTCTGGACCAGCTAAGGTAAGAGGGAGGATACCCAGGGAACCATTTACTACAAACAAAATAACAATGAATGAGATAAGATAGGAATGTAGAGAGGTGGTAAAGAGGAGGTCAGGCATGGAAGCACATTGGTTTGTTCAAAGTAACCAAACCATCCAAAAATGACTTGTGTAATTTATAGTAAATGCAATGAGATATGAAATGTATATAACAGGATAGGGTTTCTTTGTAACTTTGGAGCTGTGATGTACTCTGCATCCACCTCCCAGGTGTTTGAGCCTGATGAACTCAGCGAAGCGTTACTATATGCCAAATAAAAATACCTGAGTGACAAAGTCTGGATTCAAACTGAGTTCTTGGGAAGTAGAGTGGAAAAAAGGTCCCAGAGGGAATCCTGACATGAGGCAATCCATGGGAACTGGAACATGGTAGCATAAACTGGGAATACAGAGGTTGGAGACAGGTTTCAGAGTGGTAGCCATGTTAGTCTGTATCAGCAAAAACAACAAGGAGTCCTTGTGGCACTTTAGAGACTAACAAATTTATTTGGGCATAAGCTTTTTGTGGGCTAAAACCTACTTCATCAGATGCTTGGAGTGGAAAATACAGTAGGCAGGTATAAATACACAGCACATGAAAAGATGGGAGTTGCCTTACCAAGTGGGGGGTCAGAACTAACGAGCCAGTTCAATTAAGTGGAAGTGGCCTATTCTCAACAGTTGACAAGAAGGGGTGAATACCAAGGGAGGGAAAATAACTTTTGTAGTGCTAATGAGGCCAATACAATCAAGGTAGCCCATTTCAAACAGTTGACAAGAAGGTGTGAGTATCAGCAGAGGGAAATTAGTTTTTGTAGTGACTCATCCACTCCCAGTCTTTATTCAGGCCTAATTTGATGGTGTTCAGTTTTCAAATTAATTCCAGTTCTGCAATTTCTCATTGGAGTCTGTTTTTGAAGTTTTTTGTTGAAGAATTGCCACGTTTAAGTCTGTTGTTGAGTGTCCAGGAGATTGAAGTGTTCTACTGGTGTTTGAATGTTATAATTCTTGATGTCTGATTTGTTTCCATTTATTCTTTTGTGTAGGGACTGTCTGGTTTGGCCAATGTACATTGCAGAGGGGCATTGCTGGCACAGGATGGCATGTATCATATTGGTAGATGTGCAGATGAACGAGTCCCCTGATGGTGTGGCTGTTGTAGTTAGGTCCTATGATGGTGTCCCTTGAATAGATATGTGGACAGAGTTGGCAACGGGGTTTGTTGCAGGGTTTGGTTCCTGGGCTAGTGTTTTTGTTGTGTGGTGTGTAGTTGCTGGTGAGTATTTGTTTCAGGTTGGGGGGCTGTCTGTAAGCGAGGACTGGCCTGTCTCCCAAGGTCTGTGAGAGTGAGGGATTGTCCTTCAGGATAGGTTGTAGATCCTTGATGATGCACTGGAGAGGTTTTAGTTGGCGGTTGTAGGTGATGGCTAGTGGTGTTCTGTAACTTTCTTTGTTGCGCCTGTCCTGTAGTAGGTGACTTCTGGGTACCCTTCTGACTCTGTCAATCTGTTTCTTCACTTCACCAGGTGGGTAAAAGTACAATTTATACCTGCCGACTGTATTTTCCACTCCATGTATCTGATGAAGTGGGTTTTAGCCCATGAAAGCTTATGCCCAAATAAATGTGTTAGTCTCTAAGGTGCAACAAGGACTCCTCGTTGTATTTTTTAGAGATTGCATGGGTTTGGGATTCTTGATCACTTGTGATGGTAGGAGGAAACCGGTCTGGAACACATTATTTATGGGGTGGAGACCAGTTTGTGGCATTTTCAACTGGTCCCTTCATTTCTGGTTCTTAGGGTGTGGACCAATAGAGACTCACCCCTTCTATGCTTATTATGTTATTTTTTTGGTCAGCAAACTTGCATATTACTTGACTTGATCATGGATAATGCCTTAGGTTTTGGTTATATAAACAAAATCATTCTGAATGATACTACAGAACTGTAACAGGCTGTCACTTTTTGCTTGAAATACCTAGCCCATTAGCAGGTGTTGATACATTAAAATATTCAGCCAAACAAGATGTTTGGTAATTATAGTTATAGAATTACCTACAGTCTAGAGCATATATCTAAAAGTGTACAGTTTCACAACTCATCTTTTATAATAGTTGGAAGGAAAATAATTTCTAAATTAATACGTTTGTGACTTTCTCCATCCACACACAATAATTTTGTTTTTTCAGTTTCAGATAAACTTTTAAATAACCTATGCAGCATTAATAACTTTTCAGTATACTGCTGTTTTTACTTAACCATTTTTTTCTGTTCTATAGATTCTATGGAGGTACTTATTTTCCCTAAACATCCTTGAAGTCCTAGTGTTCACTTACTATTTATCCTTGGGATTCACCAATGCATCCTACTGTACAAAAACAACATTGTTTAGTCTTAGCTGTTAATTGCTTTTCATTCTTGTAGTATGTATATAAACAAACATTGCAATGGATAATGTACACCAAGTAGAGCTTAATGGTCCTTTGGCTTCACTGTATAGTGACAAAAGTTAATTCCATAATGGATTATACTCTCGTGATTTGCTCCAGTGGTTTTTAGTTTGCTAAATGCCTAAGTCCTCAAGGAGATTAATTTAGATAGTAAACATAGTTCAAGAAAAATAGAGCAAATACCAAGGGAGTCAATCCATTACCACTGAGAATAGTTGGCTTTCTGTTTCTCCTAATAAACATTTAAACTTTGTTGTCCCTCCATAACTAAAAACTAATTTAACACTGAAATAATCTTAAATCATGTTTGACGCCTCCATGACTGACTGCTGTTGAGACTGCACGGTTCTTTTTAAAAAAAATCAGTAATTTTTATGATTCTCATCAATTTAAAGATTTTAAAAAAATCCAGAGACAATGTAGTGTTCATTCAAATCCAGATAGTCTTTTGAATTTCTGGCTTTATTCAGCAAAATTCCACAGTGTGACATGTACATTCTTTGCTGACTATGGCAGTGTTGGTATTTTTATATTCAACTGAATGCTAGTTATACTTTGCATATTTTTCTAGTGAGTAGTAGCAATTAGTTTAATTTTATCACTCCTAAATTTGAAATGCTATTTTCTAATTATAAGCAAATTTTCATAATCTCCCAGTCTTGGTTACTTCCACTTTGGTGTCCCACATCACATGCGTCAAATGCTATCTTTTAAAGATAAATTATTGAATGGTGACAAGAATTAGGGATTATTCTGAATGAGGATACAAACTAACTCCTCTTGGACTTTGGGAAAATTGGGAGATCCAGATCTGGATCTGAACTTTGTCTTAGACCTATTTGTAATGTAGATGCATTTAAAATGACTAAAGGGCTTCCATTCTTGGGAAATTATTACAATTCAAAGAATTCAAGTTTAAGTTCAATAGCTATTTAATGTTCATAGAATTTCACATTTCCATTATGAACAGCTTCCCTGAAGTACAGCCTGTGATTCTAACAGCAGTTGGCCACCTTGAACTATGGACTGTGGGATGAAAAAACTTGGAAGCAGTTTCCAACTGATGTTCTACTGCTGTTGTCTCTCTTGGCTGTTGATTTGGTGCAGCAGGAGTTTCCAGATGGTGAACTGTCTTCTGTGAGTGACTGTGCCAGTTTAAGTTGGCATTCCCTTTAGGAAGTAGAAGCAGTTCTTAGCAGCCAGTGAGCTCCTTGTGACTACCGCTGGTGATAAATTTTAGATGGCTATGAACCTTCTAGGTTCTCTTTTTCTTTTTAAAAAGCTAATATTCCTGACCGAGAAGCTAGTTGAACAAGTATATTGTATCTGGCTGTAGGCGTTGGAGAGAATCTGTCTTTACATCTCCACATGTGGAACTTATCTGACCATTGTCTGGCTATGCCAAAAGAAGTCAGGAGACATTTGACATGGGTTTAATCAGGCCGCAACTTTATTAGGTGTCTGGGACTACCTGGCAGATAACAGTGTACAGTGCAGTCAACCCCATGTTTATTCCAGAATTACCCAAGGAGCTTTTACCAGCTCCCCCTCTTTTTCCATCCATGTCCCTCTGGCAAATCCATTGCTGGGACCTTACCATCCACCCCCACCCTCGTAGGAGGGTTAAGGTGGGCTAAAAAAATGGGGGGTTGGCTCCCTGTCATACCAATCGTAGGAGTCTGAACCACCACCCCCAATTCGTCTCTTTAATGCACACCTCCTTTTAAGTCCTTTTCCAAGCCATTTATCCAGTCACTGTATCCCTTTCCTATTGAGGACCTGCACTGGACATCCACCACAAGGAAGCACCAGCAATTAGCTTGGCTGCTTCCTCCACACACAGAGTCCGGTTCCCAGACATTTCCTAATGCCATCCTTTAAATCAGTTAAAAACATGGCAGCACCTAAGTTGAACAGGTGAACCCCATCCTCCAGAAACAACTCTACTGTCCCACATAATATGCCAGGATGTGAAATTACTGCCCCTCCTATGGTCCCAAGGAATTTGGCCACCTCCCTGTTCACGTACCTCCTTGCCTTTTCTACCCTGGTGCGGGAGGGGTCCCTCATAGCTCCCTGCCAGACCCTTCACTGAAACATGTCCGACCAAATAATGTTAACTCCTGGAAAAAGTTCCAGGATCAGCCCCAAGCCCCTCCTTGCTCTGAGCATTAGTTCCATCCTGTTAAGCATTCCCAAATCATTTTTTCCAACATGCACCACAATTATATGTGGGGGCCACTGATGGCCTGCACAGCATACAGCATCAGTATTAGTTGATGCACCAAGCCAATATGGTGGTAAGGGAAAAATTCCTTCCCAGACCCCCTAAAAAGGGGGCAGCTAGTGTAATGCCCACAGCAGGTGTTGACCAAACCTGGTAATTTACCACCTAAAAGGGGAGGATCAGGACCTAGAGCAGTGGGTGCGCCCAGGTCCTCCCCCCCCCCCCACTCGCCACTGGGAAAGTGGCTGGACAATTGACTGCAATACTGTCCCCTGGAAGCAGGGAGCACAGATGGTGAGACAGCTGGAGAGCTGTATCATGAAGAGGACACTGCAGTCCTGGGAGTGACGTGGGTTCGAGAGCAAACAAGATGGTGGACGAGTCACCATGAAGAGGGGGTGTACCGACCTGCAGCTCTAATCCCAAACATGATCAGCAGGAGGCACCGCTGTGGTGACTGGACCCTGTCACAGTGCAGTTGCATGAATGGGATGTGAAAATTCCTATCAGCAAACTTAACTTCTTCTTCCATTATTTTATAAAGATTGATATTCTCTCTGGTTTGTTTAAAATTTAAATGCTCTCAAGCATCAAAGCCCAACTCATGAATATAGTTTCTACTGTCATATTATGTCAAGACATCTAAAACATGAAACCTCACTGGCAGTTGAGACTGGCACTGTTTAAGCTGAGAAAACTAATGGTGTCATGTTCAAGAATGCCAGCTTACTTCACAAAAGATTGAAGCATAGAAAAAAATCTGCTTTAAAAAGGTGAACAATATTTTATTTATTTAGAAGAAAATTAACACTAATTATTGCTTCCTTGAATTATTATTCAAATGCTTCCTTTCCTTTCCACCACCATTTAAAGGTGTACGCAGGTGCCAATCAACATTTCTAGGAGAAAACAATAGCAATATAACTTTCCCAGACCACTTATGAACATCAATATGAATTTACTGAGGATGTCTTCCTCTAAGTGAGAGAAGCCACTGAAGCAAAAGAGCAGGGAATATACAGAATTTGGAATAGATAATTTAACAAAAAGTCATATTTATGTTGTGGCAGAACTGAAATGCTGGAAATCGTTCCCTTCATTTTGTATTAGCAATTGTACTCTGCAATATTTTCCCTTCCAAGTCACCCTCTGGCTTCTCTAAAATATAACTTACATTATTTGTTCCTATTGTCATTGTCTTTGGCAAATACTACAAATAGTTGTTACGTTTGCTTTACTATTAACAGCTTATATACTGTGCCATGGGCTTGCATGGCACATACAAAAAAATGCATTATTAGGCAAGATCCATGCTTTCTGGTAAGGTACCCCTTACTTCCCTGCAAGGGTTAGTTGTATCAGAGTGTACCATAAGGAGAAGCAGCCACTATTCCACATTACCTGCAGATGGGGCAGAAAGGGTTGGAGAGCCTTGACTCTGCACTTGTGCATATAGATGTAAGGCACTAGCCACTGAAGTTGAACTGGCATGGAAGAGAGAAACGGGATATAAGGCAGACACAGATTACTATTCCTCACCTTCCCTTGGGGCAGGGGTAGCAGCAATGTCCAGATTGTGAAGCAGATGCTTGGAGTCTATAGTCTGGGCCTTGGGCTCTCCCTGAGGCAGCACAACTATACACTGCCCCTTACTCTGTGCAGTTGTGGTGAAGCTGCAATCTATCCCTAAATTGGATGGGTAAAATACAAACCAGTTAAAGGAAGAGATGTAAGGGTGAGAATGTGTAGAGTCTTAATCAACAAGTAAAAAAGGTGGGTTTTCATGATTGGGGTTCCATTGTGTTAGACGCTGTACAGAACAAGAAACAATTCCTGACAGAGTTTACAGGGTAATTTTTTTAATGTTCTTAAATCCCATTAAATTTCAGTGAGATTTAGGATCCTAAAGGCCATATTTTTAAAAGTTATTAGGTACCTAAAGATGCAGATAGATGCCTAAGTGCTTTTGAAAATCACAGTAGGCAGCTGTCTGCATCTTTAGGTGCATAGATACCCTTAGGCATTTAAGGCCAGATTTTTAAAGATGTATCTAGAGTGCAGCTGGGAAGTGATTCCCAGTGGAGGGAGATAGTCACACTAGCTCTGCTCAAGCTAGCACACTAAAAATAGCAGTGTGGATGTTGCTGCTTGGGTGGTGGCTCAGGCTAGCCACCCAAGCTTGGACCCAGAAGGTCATGGTTGCTTGGACTTGGGTGGCTAGCCTGAGCCACTGCTAATGTAAAAGCATCCACACTGCAATTTTTAGAGCACTGGCTTGAGCAGAGCTAGCATGGGTCCGTCTTCCTGGACTGGGAATCAAACCTCCCAGCTTCAGTGTAGATATATCCCAAGTTACTTTAACATCATAGTTGTGTGGTAGAGCCGTAAGGATTTGGGGAGAGTCAATATTCTGAGGTAGTCAATGTTTAGATTTCAGTTCTGCTTTGATAGTAACAGAGAAACAAGGTATTTTAATAAAGAACAGTCCTACTGAATGAACTTATTTTGAACAGTACACAAGATATTATTTTTGTTCCTATTTTCAAGAGTTTTTAAACAAATAAGATATAGCACAGTAATCATTGTAAAGGAGGGGCTAACTATGGGCAAGACTTTTGTGTCTTATCATTTCAAGGGAGCAAGCTATGTTGAAAAGCATTCTGTAGGATCTCAAGATACTTAAGTTTCAGGCAGACTGCGAAGAGCTACAAAAGGATCTCTCAAAACTGGGTGACTGGGCAACAAAATGGCAGATGAAATTCACTGTTGATAAATGGAAAGTAATGCACATTGGAAAGCATAATCCCAACTATACATATAAAATAATGGGGTCTAAATTAGCTGTTATCACTCAAAAAAGAGATCTTGCAGTCATTATGGATAGTTCTCTGAAAACATTCATTCAATGTGCAGCAGCAGTGTGTTTAAAAAAGTGGGGGGGGGGGCGGGGACCAGAATGTTGGGAATCATTAAGAGAGGGTTAGATAATAAGATAGAAAATATCATGTTGCCTCTATCTAAATCCATGGTAGGCCTGCATCTTGAATACTGTGTGCAGATGTGGTTGCCCCATCTCAAAAAAGATGTATTGGAATTGGAAAAGGTTCAGAAAAGGACAACAAAATGAGTAGGGGTATGGAATGGCTTCCGTATGATGAGAGATTAATAAGACTGGGACTTTTCAGATTGGAAAAGAGACAACTAAGGAGGGATATGATAGAGGTCTATAAAATCATGACTGGTGTAGAGAAAGTAAATAAGGAAGTATTATTTACTCCTTCTCATAACAAAAGAACTAGGGGTCACCAAATGAAATTAATAGGTAGCAGGTTTAAAACAAACAAAAGGAAGTATTTCTTTACACAACTCACAGTCAACCTGTGGAACTCCTTGCCGGAGGATGTTGTGAAGGCCAAGACTATAATAGGGTTCAAAAAAGAACTAGATAAATTCATGGAGGATAGGTCCATCAATGGCTATTAGCCAGGATGGGTAGGGATGGTGACGCTAGCCTCTGTTTGCTAGAAGCTGGGAAAGGGAGAAGGGAATGGATCACTTGATGATTACCGGTTCTGTTCATTCCCTCTGGGGCACCTGCCATTGGCCACTGTCGAAAGACAGGATACTGAGCTAGATGGCTGTTGGTCTGACCCAGTATGACTGTTTTTATGTTATGTTTTATGTTGGGGAAGAAATTTAAAATGAATAAGAGTGAGACTCTATGATCTGAAAAAAACAAAATGAAACAAACAACAAAAAACACCCAACCAAATTATATTCTATTCTCATTGGTCCACAGTAACATATTTCCAAGAAATTAGATTAGGTGTAATTATCCTGAGAGGTTAAGCAACTCTATATCCCCATTAGTATACTTATATAACGCACATTTTAATACCATCTCACAGTAGGATTAACTTTAAGCCCTTTGAGATATGCAGACACCAGACATCACCTGAGGAGATATTACTTGCTGTAGCAGCAAGTATAGTTATCCTTCCATTTCCTCTTTTTTCCTGCATAGCTTTTTATGAGCAGTCATAATTTCTCATTGGGTTAGTTTGTTATTCTGCATCTGATCAATAGATGAGTGGCTGGTCTAAAACAATCCTGAAGGAAGGAGAGGCACAGGTTTTTATTTTTGGGGGAGGAGGGGAGTGGGATGAGAAGGAAGATGCCGTTTGGTGGTAGCTAGAAAATATACTAACGTATCCTGTAGAGTGGAGGAAGGCTGCTGGAGATTTCACTGGGGTAAAGGCTGTATGAACAAGTGACTATTGTGGGTGCATTCCCTTGCTGGTTCTCAAGAATCTTTGTATGATGTCATCATGTAAATATTATTAGTGAAATGCATTCACTGGAATTCAAGCTGATGTTAAACAATCTCCAGTAATTCCACAGCTCAGCTATCAGTCATTCGCTGAAGTATAGATTTTAATAGCTGCATATGTAAAGAATGAAAGAAGGCTGATTAGCATTCTCTCAGCACAGTATTCAGTAGACTATACTCAGTGGCATGTTGTCAAAAACATGTGAGTTATGTGAAACGCACCTTACAAAAGCTCAATGGAAATATTTTCCTTTTCTTTCAACTGAATAAAAATCCCAAGATTTAGTTCAGGCAGTTTGCTCTAATCTGACACACCCAGGATGTTTCAGGCATCTTATTTTTCATAGCACATTATGAGTCACAGACCCAAGCTGTCTGAGTTGTGGGGTATTTTTCTTTCCGTTTATTTCTCATTAATGATATAAAAGGATGGGTGATCCCTTTTGGATAAAATAAGAATTGACTGCAACCACTGTCCCAAACTCAAATGTTTTGTTGAGATTTGGAAAGGTTTGGTTAACTTTTTGTTATCGTTATTTTCCATTACTATGCTGCCTCATGCTTCCTGGTTATGGCTGAGGGCCAAAATACCCCAAAGAAGGCATTCATATGGTATTTGCAGCCTGACCAGGAAATACTGAAAATTTTGAAGAATTTTCAAACGCTCTCTTAATATCTCAGCTGCTTGCTACTGGAGAATTATTTCATGGTTCCTACTTTGCTAATACATCCATCAAGTTGTTTTGGACAGATAAATACAAGTCTACATCAATTAACCTGGAGATAATGTGATTTTCATCACAAATACATTAGTTTGAATGACACTAGTAGAGATTGCTTGTCTTTTCAATCTGTCTCTCTGTCTAATTTTATCATCAAGTGCCTGGGACTATCTTTATGACAAAACATCATATTTCATATTGAATTATACAACATGATGGGGGCTAATTTAGCTACAACAAGTCAGGAAAAAGATCTTGGAGTCATCGTGGATAGTTCTCTGAAAATGTCCATGTAGTGTGCAGAGGCGGTCAAAAAAGCAAACGGGATGTTAGGAATCATTAAAAAGGGGATAGAGAATAAGACTGAGAATATATTATTGCCCTTATATAAATCGATGGTACGCCCTCATCTCGAATACTGTGTACAGATGTGGTCTCCTTATCTCAAAAAAGATATACTGGCACTAGAAAAGGTTCAGAAAAGGGCAACTAAAATGATTAAGGGTTTGGAACAGGTCCCATATGAGGAGAGATTAAAGAGGCTAGGACTCTTCAGCTTGGAAAAGAGGAGACTAAGGAGGGATATGATAGAGGTATATAAAATCATGAGTGATGTAGAGAAAGTGGATAAGGAAAAGTTATTTACTTATTCCCATAATACAAGAACTAGGGGTCATCAAATGAAAT